>NW_024391982.1:0-2477 GCF_016617805.1 Bactrocera tryoni
TCTGCCATTTCTTCCGTAAAACTTAGTGTTTCTGACATTTTTGGTTAGTCGGTTAACGCACTTTTAGTGTTTTTCAACATAACCTTTGTATGGGAGGAGGGCGTGGTTATTATCCGATTTCTTCCATTTTTGAACTGTATATAGAAATGCCTGAAGAAAACGACGCACCTACATTGTTGTCGTTTGTATGAGAGTCTGGCTGATCTGAATGGTCACGTGTTCTAGCTGATACTTTTCTGGTAAGTGTTGATGTTGAATGACGTTTTGAAAGCTTTTCTTTACGTTCATTTTTCTTTGTAATCTTTTTTGTTTCAGGTAGATCAACACTTCCAATGCGACCAATTCTTCTGGTTCTCTGGTCCAAGAGAAATGGTTGTTCATTGATAGGAACTTTCCTTTCCTTTAGACAAGTGCAAGAAGAAAAATAAATGCATTTACAAGCAGCGATGTCAAGTAATTTTCCGGCAGAAGAGACAAAGTCGTCGTTTTTAGAGCTCAAACCTATTGGGTTCCTTAAAAATATTTGTTTAAGAGTCAAAAATTTCTTATGTTATGTGGTGAGCATTCGTACAACTCTGGTGTGTGAAACTATCGGAATAGATGACTTTTTGAAAGAATTTTCAACCTTTTTTGCAACTATATCTGTAACCACTTTACTCCTAGGTTCATAGTTGTCGCCTCGGAGTCGCCCTATACGAAATCTTTCAAACACAAATAACTTTTGTTTTATGCATTTTGTCATGAGTTGCGTATTTCAGGCGCTAGGTAGACAATTTCACGATTTTAGAAGAACTTCCGAAATTTCAAGGCCGGAGTTGAGGTGGAAGATGCAATCCGATCTCAAAACAAAAAGTTGCATTGGAATCAGGAAGTACTAACACAACTTTTCCGCACTATTAGAAATCCCGAATGGAAAAAAGTCCGGAATCGCGATTTAAAAATCGTCCATTGCTCTATGAAAATCATATTCTTGGGATCAAAATAAGATACTTTGCCGAAGGAACCATACCTCTAAAACGAAGTTTGATGTCCCCCAATTTGGGTCGAACCTTTGGGTAAGGGCAAATTTTGAAAAATCCCACTTTGACCCATTTAGAGTGCTCCAATGGAGTCCAAATGTATGACCGACCCCCACTAACTTTGAACGGCCGATCCACCCATGCCAGTGGCACACTCCCTGGAACTCCCCTGGGGGATTCCCCATACCATCATTTCAAAAAATCACCATTCTTGGTGATGTACATGAAAAAATCAGCTAAATTGCTATGTTTTTTCTTTATTTTTATTTATTTACTAGCTGACCCGGCGAACTTCGCACCGCCTAATTATTGGAGGCATATTTAGTAAGTCACAAACACACGACACAATGCTTTTTTAATTTTATTGAAATTTGCTGCGTTTAGATTTTTAGGAATATTGAAGAATTATAGTATAGATGCACAGCAAAGAGACGTTAACATTTCAAGTAACATTTTACCATAGACAATTTTTTTTGAGTGAATACTGACAAATATTTACACTATAACTATCAAACTACATCTGTCGTTTTTTTTTTTTGACGATGGCCATGGCCAAGAAGAAGAACTACATCTGTCATCGAGAAAATAAAGAATTCAAACAACTATAATATAGTTATAGTGAAGCTATATATCCCTCAACTCCTTAATATGCATTGTCCGTTTTGTAAAAGGTGGATGGAACGGCAGAAAAAAAATAATAACTGTCCAGATTGTATTAAATTATTATTAAGATGCGACGAATGCTACAACATAATCGCTGTTACCTTCAGATTTTGTACCAAGTGTGGTAAGAATGTAGAACGAATAATACACGTGAACAGGGCAAAAGTACAAAAAAATATATTAAAGCAAAAGCTGCTATCTAAAAGTGTAAACACAATGGCTACGACAGACTGCAGCGGCACGACAGTGAACTGAAAACGTCGTTATTCATCTTACTACATGTACATTTTGAGAAGCAACAACAACACAATGGCCGGCATGTACACAAAACAACGCAGTTGTCCATTTTGCATGTACACAATTTCGTTGTGGCCATACTAATACCTTTCACTTCAATGAAATTTTAATATTTTGTTCAAAGTGAAATTTTTTATGCAAAAAATAAGTAAATAGGTAAATATTTTTGCTTTAAATTATCACTTGTTATTACAAATGATATAATAGAGCTATAATATAGCTATTTTATGCTTTTATTTGTAAAATAGCATCAAGTTTGTTAGAGCTGTGAATAATTTTACATTTTACATATTAGTGGCATCACCACTCTACCTCCTCTTTCTATCTTCCATTCTACTGTCAACTCTACTGTCGTCCTACTGTCGTTGGCAAAAATAGGAGCAAATTGAAGTTAGCGAGAACGACAACTGTCGGCCTGCAGTCGTGTAGTCGTGCAGCTGTCAAAATAACACTGCCCATAAGAACGTGTGTATTTTAATATTTGACAGATGTAGTTTG
>NW_024391983.1:0-3703 GCF_016617805.1 Bactrocera tryoni
AATCGGTTCTAAACTTGCAATAGTCCTTTTATAATATCAGAACTATAGATATTATAATTGCTTAAAGTCTTACATTTCGGTAAGCTATGGAGGTAAATGTATAAATAAAGGCAAGAAATGTACATAAAATGTGAAAAATAAGTTCATATTTTCTTCTAGCAACAACTCCAAAACGTACGGCATCCGAATCTCGGTATTGTGCTAAATTTTACCACCTAGATTGTGCGAGAAGACTTGAAAGGAGACAAAGTTAACACTGAGCAATGGGCGTGGCACCATCTTCCTCTAGGTGAAATCATACATCTCGGGCCTTACTCTTTCTATTTCCACAAAATTCCGCACATTACAGTCTTCTGATACTCCTCTGTTACAGTGTGAAAATGAAATAAAGCTAAATCCACACCTACTTCCTATATAAACAATATTCAATTTCATTTGATTCTTTCACTTTCTACTGGACAAATCAACAAGCATTTAATATAACAGAATGAAAGTTTGCATAAAAAGTTCCTTAGAAGGATTTAATCTTATGACCAAAATTTTGAAATAGAAGCTAAACTATTCAAGCCCCTAGGTGCCGATATGTGTACCCCAGTGCTTACGGTTAACTTTTTACCAAAAATATATGATGATCTATGTATAACATATATAACTAAGATTTGGAAAGAACCCTTTCCTGATAGTAATATGACTGTGTGTTACAAATGTGCTGGATTGAGTCAATAATTCCCTTATCTAATATAAAGATTTTCGAACTTTCAGGGGGACTTTATAACGTATATATCTTTCGATCTGTGCATATGCATGCTTAGAATGCGTAAAACCTAGTGAAAAATGTACCTGTATCCCATAAAACTAACAAGCCTTATGGACCTGAAGGTATTATTCCGGCTTTAGACCTTGCAAGTTTTAAGAGAATGAAAGGTTGGTTATACTCGAACTCAGCTCCTCCTTACTTGTTTCGATTTACATTTGATATACACACATAACTCTTTATCAAAAATATATTTTTAATTTACAAACAACCGTTAGGTACGAAAAAATGATGTTAAAAAATAGAAAGAATATTCGCATTAGAGACAAAGCAAATGTAGATTGCTAGAAAGAATTGCGTGCATAATCCAACCTAAACTAACTGGAAGGCAACTCAACGGCTAAGTAAATGAGAGCATTTAATGTAAATTGAAATAAGTTATTTTGAATGCGTTTCTCTGGTGCAATATATACATGTGTTCATTTCTCTCCGCTATCTTGAAAATTATATACTTAAAGACACAGGTCTGAGCTTCACACGTTAGACTCTCCAATATAGAATGAGATTTCCATATCGGTATGTAACTATGTTCTGAAAATGAAGTAACACAATAAGTGTAATGGAAAGTCCCACCTTCAAAATTCACAAAGAGATATTCGAAAATCGTCGCTATAATAAGAAAAACTGGCCCCTTCCAGTTGCCATTTATTTTCATTGATGGGGCACACATTGGCTGAGCATCACTTCGATTCTTATGCAGAAGTCTAAAATTGGATGTCTACGATTGGTTTTGCTTCAAAAGACGAACATTTCTTTGCCATGCTATCCAAAATTTGCCGGAAAGGTGGTTAAAATGTGTAAAAAGCAATGGTCAATACTTTGATTAATTTGTTTTATCTCGATTGGTTTATAGCATCATAGCATTATTTTAGGCCACACTAAATGCTTTTAACCTAGACATATTAAAGATGAGGTTTCAAAATAAAACAAGTAAGGAAGAGCTAAGTTCGGGTGTCACCGAACATTTTATACTCTCGCATGATAAAGTGATAATCGAGATTTCATTATACGTCATTTACATATTTTTCAAATACCGTATTTTTGTAAAGTTTTATACCGCTATCATCATTGGTTCCTAATGTATATACCCGTATTATACAGAAAAGGCATCAGATGGAATTCAAAATAGCGTTATATTGGAAGAAGGCGTGGTTGTGAACCGATTTCACCCATATTTCGTACATGTCATCAGGGTGTTAAGAAAATATTATATACCGAATTTCATTGAAATCGGTCTAGTAGTTCCTGAGATATGGTTTTTGGTCCATAAGTGGGCGACGCCACGCCCATTTTCAATTTTTAAAAGAGCCTGGGTGCAGCTTTCTTCTGCCATTTCTTCCGTAAAATTTAGTGTTTCTGACATTTTTTGTTAGTCGGTTAATGCACTTTTAGTGATTTTCAACATAACCTTTTTATGGGAGGTGGGCGTGGTTATTATCCGATTTCTTCCATTTTTTAACTATATATGGAAATGCCTGAAGGAAACGACTCTATAGAGTTTCGCCATGTGGGCGTGGCAGTAGGCCGATTTTGCCCATCTTCGAACTTAACCTTCTTATGGAGCCAAGAAATACGTCTACCAGGTTTCATCATGATATCTCAAGTTACAGCTTGCACGGACGGACGGATGGACAGACAGACATCCGGATTTCAACTCTACTCGTCACCCTTATCACTTTGGTATATACTTATAACCCTATATCTGACTATTTTAGTTTTAGGACTTACAAACAACCGTTATGTGAACAAAACTATAATACTCTCCTTAGCAACTTTGTTGCGAGATTATAAATATTCGAATGTAATGTTATTATCGGAAACAAATATAACAACTGAGGACAAATTCATTTGTGTTTCGAAAAAAAAAAACGATTTAGTATGAATTTGTTTGAAATCAAATTCAGCTGTTATTCGTGTCTTTGGCTTATACACTGACGCATAGTTTATGGTTTCTTCATGAACGCTGTTCGCGCTCTTCTTTAACGCCGATGATTTTAATCAAACTTTTTGAGAATGAGGAAAAGCTGGTTAAACGCAACAAAATCAGAATTAGGATCTCACTACTGGGAGTGCCTCTTACTAAAGTAAGTGAAGATAAATTACGGTTGATGAAAATATGAATGCGAATCCCAATTGACTAATTCGTTAAATTCAGTCTCCGTCAATATTCGAAGTTCAGTCAATATCCAAGGTTTAGTGAATATTCGAGAAACCTTGATTAAATGAAGTGGACGCAATTTCTTTTCAAGAATTTTGCCTGATGTTAAACGTGGAAAAAATTTATTCGGTTCCACCACTCCATATAACTAATACACTGATAACGTTTCATATTTTGGTAATAAATTTTTACTATTTACAAAGGTTGTTCCGAGGTAAGTCTGTTCATTATGAAACGGCAAATCAAACTGAGTATGGATCAAGTAACAGCTGTTTAAAAGACCAACTCTGAAAAATTGAAAACCACACGTCTGAAAAACGTAAGGTATCTAAGGGATTTAATATTCATGACAGACGGCAGCGTTAATCCGGATTAACTACTCACTTAATCAGATCAGATTTGTAGGTGACAGACGGCAGCTAGCGAGTTTAAAACCCTCGTAAACAGCTCATTGTCATTTTATATAATATTTTCAATGAACATGGACAAAAGATAAACATTGCGGTTGTTAGCCGACCAATTTTTACAAAACCATTTTTATTACAAAAACATATCAACGTAACATCATAACATAAAACTTCTTGTTTTAGAATTGAAAATTTACAAAGCAGCTGTCAGTGTTGCTTGTTTTTCATTCACAATAGATTCAAATTCGCCATTTTTAACAACGTTGCTAACGGCAATGCAGCTAGCTCTCTAAAATTTTGAGGATTAAATGGGAGTTAGCAACG
>NW_024391984.1:0-2445 GCF_016617805.1 Bactrocera tryoni
TAATGATTTGAATCAACTCGATATGGATTGCTAAATGTTTAAATGCAGGAAAATCGGTTTTATACCTAAATGTAAAATTGTGGAATTTTTCCAAATGCACTGCCGTTTTGGCTTTATGCCAACTTTAGTAAGATGAAGAAAGTTAATTAACTTTAATATGTGAATTTAATAATTTGAAGCAACTTGATATGGATTTCTAAATGTGTACATGCAAGAAAGTCGGTTTTATACCTAAATGTAAAATTCTGGAATTTTCCAAATGCACTGCCGTTTTGGCTTTATGCCAACTTGAGTAAGATGACGAAGGTTAATTAACTTGTATATGTGACGTTAATGACTTGAATCAACTCGATATGGATTGCTAAATGTTTAAATGCAGGAAAATCGGTTTTATACCTAAATGTAAAATTGTGGAATTTTTCCAAATGCACTGCCGTTATGGTCTTATGTCAACTTGAGTAAGATGGTGAGTGTTAATTAACTTTAATATGTAAAGCTAATGATTTGAAGCAACTTGATATCGATTTCTAAATGTTTACATCCAAGAAAATCGGTTTTATACCTAAATTAAAAATTATGGAATTTTTTTAAAATGCACTGCCGTTGTGGCTTTATGTCAACTTGAGTAAGATGAAGAAGGTTAATTAACTTTAATATATGAAGTTAATGATTTGAAGCAACTTCGGTATAGATTTCCAAACGTGCATATGCAAGAAAATCGGTTTTATACCTAAATGTAAAATTCTGGAATTTATCCAAATGCACTGCCGTTTTGGCTTTATGTCAACTTCAGTAAGATGATGAGGGTTAATTAACTTTAATATGTAAATCTATTGATTTGAAGATACTTGATATGGATTTCTAAATGTGTACATGCAAGAAAGTCAGTTTTATACCTAAATGTAAAATTATGGAATTTTTTCCAAATGCACTACCGATATGGCCTTATGTCAACTTGAGTAAGATGATGAGGGTTAATTAACTTTAATATGTAAAGCTATTGATTTGAAGATATTTGGTATGGATTTCTAAATGTGTACATGAAAGAAAGTCGGTTTTATACCTAAATGTAAAATTATGGAATTTTTCCAAATGCACTGCTTTGGTTTTATGCCAACTTCTGTAAGATGAAGAATGTTAATTAACTTGAATATGTTAAGCTAATCAATTGAAGCAACTCGATGTTGATTTCTAAATGTGTACATGCAAGAACGTCGGTTTTATACCTAAATGTAAAATTATGGAATTTTTCCAAATGCACTGCCGTTTTGCCTTTATGCCAACTTCTGTAAGATGAAGAAGGTTAATTAACTTTAATATGTGAAGCTAATGATTTGAAGCCATTCGACATAGATTGCCAAATGTGTATATGCAAGAAAATCGGTTTTATACCTAAATGTAAAATTGTGGAATTTTTTCAAATGCACTGCCGTTTTGGCTTTATGCCAACTTCTGTAAGATGACGAAGGTTAATTAACTTTAATATGTGAAGCTAATGATTTGAAGCAACTTGATATGGATTTCTAAATGTGTACATGCAAGAAAATCGGTTTTATACCTAAATGTAAAATTATGGATTTTTTTCCAAATGCACTGCCGTTTTGGCTTTATGCCAACTTCAGTAAGATGAAGAAGGTTAATTAACTTTAATATGTGAAGCTAATGATTTGAAGCCATTCGACATAGATTGCCAAATGTGTATATGCAAGAAAATCGGTTTTATACCTAAATGTAAAATTGTGGAATTTTTTCAAATGCACTGCCGTTTTGGCTTTATGCCAACTTCTGTAAGATGACGAAGGTTAATTAACTTTAATATGTGAAGCTAATGATTTGAAGCCATTCAACATAGATTGCCAAATGTGTTTATAAAAGAAAATCGGTTTTATAACTGTTCTTTGCACTTAGTTGTACAGGGTATACTTACGTGTGCCTTGGATTATAGATCCCCTTTTGTTTGCGCTTAATTGCAAAAATTTATAATTTAAAGATAAAAATGTAACAATTCAATTCACGTATATTTTTCGTTTAGGGGGAAACTTCACCAGGTTGACACTTTCGTATTCACAATGTTTTATTTTCGTATTAACTACGTATGTAAGGTAACTTCAACAATAGATATATGTTTTATTTGTATTATTTATTCTTCACTGCTATTGCTGCCAGTGCACAACCACACACGACCGAACTGAATTTCTTCAGAGTTTGGGCACAATTTCGACGAAAAGGGAAACAAGAGCTGGCGAGACGCGTGCTAAGTCTTCGGGCGTAAAAATCGACTGGGTGCCGCCCCGATCTGGCCAATCCTTTTTTACTCAGTTGGGTTGTGAGAACGATGTATGTTGTGGTATGGTGGTGTTCGGTGCGTGGGGTTGCGTGGTGTGATGCTGTATGTTGTGTATGATGAATGTCGTGTTGCGGGATGAATGTTGCGTTGTGGGATGG
>NW_024391985.1:0-2008 GCF_016617805.1 Bactrocera tryoni
ACAGCAATAAAATAAAAACTCTAAAATTTAAGAATAAGAGGAGACAGAAGTTCTTTTTAGTAAATTGTTTTAATTTCTAAAATTAAACCCCTGAAGGTGTAACAAGTGTGAGGGTAATGGCCCCAATTATGCAACTTCACAAACCACAAATATTGAATAAAAATACGCTAAATATCATCTCCTTATCAATCTAGAGAGAATCGACTACGATGCGGCTTTGGTTGAGGAACCATGGATAGCTCTCGAGAACATGATTTCTGGACTAAAATCACAACCACACATACATCCTGAGCGACAAACAAGAATAAGAACTGTTATACTGCTAAGGAAAGTATGCCCTCATACATTGACCTAAATGTAATCCACACAACAACCTAACGGTGATAGTTATAAAGAAGAGCAATGATGAGACCCCACTCCTTGCATCATGTTATATTCCCCACGATGAAGTTAAGGTTCAGCAGTGAACTCTGAGGTTGGTAGATGCGACTCAAAAAAGCGAAAAGTCCCTCAACAATAGGCGCTAACGTCAATGTAAAGTATAAGTTATTCTAAATTTATACTACTACAATTTAAGCATAGCTAACTCGGGAAGGAGCCAACATATGTAGATCCTACATCGAATTCTAAGATGTGATCATGACACACTAGCAAGACACAATTATCTCTGTTGAAGGTTGAATGTGCTTCGGACACACGCTTTTTGATCATAGTAATGTTTGAAAAAGTGAAAAATGTCAGACCTTAATAAAAATCGCTTTCAAAGATACTTCCCTCAAAAAGACTCAAGCCTTTGGTGACTCAAATCCACTGAACTGGAGGAAGTGACGGTCACTCTTACGAATATTTTCAATAAAGCGTACACTCATCTCATCCCTCCATCACAAGCAAAGCGCGTGAAACGGACTTGATAGCGTAGAAACTCTTCAAACTGGTCCAGATAGCCGATCAGAATTCTATTAAAGCGAATATGAGGATGCACTCAAAAATTTTACAAAAGATTCCCGCAATGACAAAGGTAGTCGTGGAAAAGCTTTCCGCCGCTAGTTAGAAAAGATAACCGAAGTAGCTAGGCTTAGGAAAATACTATACAGGACTACGCAAAAAATGTGGCCAAATGGACTGATTGCAGTGAAGAATCACCGAAAGACCCTAGATAACACAAATTTTCCAAGTTGTACCGACGCTACTAACTTCAACCCGTGGACAATGCAAAAATATTTTGTGCATTCAAAGGAGGTAGTTTCAAGGCATGCTAAGCAGAAAGTATCAACAGTGTTGGGTATCATTCCTGTTAATAATGTATGAAAAATGCTTTAAGGCTTAACTGTGTGCTAATCCTTTGGAGAAATGTTAATACCCAAAGGCGGGTAAATAGATTTAATCTAATTCCTCTGAAGACATTCGAAAATATTCTAGATAGCCTGCGTCAAGGATAAGATTTCCATAGCCGAAAGCTCAACACGCTCAGGTAATGGTAGATTCACTCGAGGCTCATTACCTTAAATATAGAGAGCTCGAGCGCATAACGAATATGCCCTGGATGTCTTTCTAAGCGAAGCATTTATTAATATACGCAATGACGCAATCCGACTAAGAGGTCTACTAAAACTGCCGGGAGATTAACGCAGAATGGAACGAGAACAGATTGCCCAGTTTAGCGCGAACAGGAACTTCTCGAGAGTGTACTGTGTGCTCCTCTCTTGTGGGCACTTATATCAAATGGGATTCTGGCAAAATTTGAAGAAAAAGCACCTCAAACTTATAATATATGCAGACGACATAACCATACTAGCAGAAGTGCCTCCAGTCTATTTAAACAACTTGGCAGAACTTATTCGGTTCGGTTCGGTTGGTTCGGTATTGGCTGACGCTTGACGAATCCGCACTAAACTAATATCACTTATATTTATATTATTGAGTAAATTAATTTAGCTTAAGGAAGAACGACGGATGAGTTGACGGACGAGAGGAGTTGAAATACGCGTGACTAGCAATGCAGCCAGCA
>NW_024391986.1:0-977 GCF_016617805.1 Bactrocera tryoni
TTTTATATCGGGTGATTTTTAAGAGCTTGATAACTTTTTTAAAAAAAAACGCATAAAATTTGCAAAAATCTCATCGGTTCTTTATTTGAAACGTTAGATTGGTTCATGACATTTACTTTTTGAAGATAATTTCATTTAAATGTTGACCGCGGCTGCGTCTTAGGTGGTCCATTCGGAAAGTCCAATTTTGGGCAACTTTTTCGAGCATTTCGGCCGGAATAGCCCGAATTTCTTCGGAAATGTTGTCTTCCAAAGCTGGAATAGTTGCTGGCTTATTTCTGTAGACTTTAGACTTGACGTAGCCCCACAAAAAATAGTCTAAAGGCGTTAAATCGCATGATCTTGGTGGCCAACTTACGGGTCCATTTCTTGAGATGAATTGTTCTCCGAAGTTTTCCCTCAAAATGGCCATAGAATCGCGAGCTGTGTGGCATGTAGCGCCATCTTGTTGAAACCACATGTCAACCAAGTTCAGTTCTTCCATTTTTGGCAACAAAAAGTTTGTTAGCATCGAACGATAGCGATCGCCATTCACCGTAACGTTGCGTCCAACAGCATCTTTGAAAAATACGGTCCAATGATTCCACCAGCGTACAAACCACACCAAACAGTGCATTTTTCGGGATGCATGGGCAGTTGGCCACCAAGATCATGCGATTTAACGCCTTTAGACTATTTTTGTGGGGCTACGTCAAGTCTAAAGTCTACAGAAATAAGCCAGCAACTATTCCAGCTTTGGAAGACAACATTTCCGAAGAAATTCGGGCTATTCCGGCCGAAATGCTCGAAAAGTTGCCCAAAATTGGACTTTCGAATGGACCACCTAAGACGCAGCCGCGGTCAACATTTAAATGAAATTATCTTCAAAAAGTAAATGTCATGAACCAATCTAACGTTTTCAAATAAAGAACCGATGAGATTTTGCAAATTTTATGCGTTTTTTTTAAAAAAGTTATCAAGCTCTTAAAAATCACCCG
>NW_024391987.1:0-1042 GCF_016617805.1 Bactrocera tryoni
TTGGCATTTTATTTTTAATAATTAATCTGAATCTGAACTGAAATTCGATGTAGTATGTATGTATTCGATGGTAATAGCCGCCTTGACTTTTGGAAGAAAACTGAACTGACTCAAAGCTTACCAAACGCAATAATACTTCTAATCAAAATAACGCCTACAACAATATTTCTGTTAGATTTTGCACTTGCGTCTTCGCCCATACAAATGTATATACATGCATATGTTTGTAAGTATGTATGTGTGAATATAAAACAAAGTAGAGTGCGCATGTCAAAGCGCAGTGTTCCTTAGAAGAGAGCGCATGTCAAATCGTAGATAGCGCCTTAGCGCATGCATATGTATGTATGTCAGTGGTCGGCATTTCATAGCAAAATTTTGCAAACTAACTTCACACGTACGCTTACGCTCTATCGTTCAGTCGTTGTCGAGCCAGCAACGAATTAACATCACGCAAGACTATAGCGCAAAACCAAATATGCCCTGCGAGAAATATTTTATGATTCTAAATGCCTTTGGTGCCATGCAATGGCTTTTATGTTCCAAGTCTTTTAAAGATAATAGGGAATATATCCTTAAAAGATATTTTGTTAATTTTCATTATACTAATAATTATTTATAAAATTTGCTTCATTTTAATTCCAATTTCTCACTGGGCTAATTTTTTTTCGTGCTTACCAACACAGTGACAGATCCTCTCATGCCGACCACTGATGTATGTACCAGTGCACATGCCAAAGCAAACATTTGTAATTTGTAATATTCGTCATTCTCTTATTGTCATAGGTAACTTGATTAGAATCTCTTTTCTTGCTCTCTCGCTTGCAGCTGATCTGTTTTCTGAGCTGGCAACAAAACACAATCAGGGTGCCGTCAACCAGCAGTTAGTGAAAAAGGCGGGATGCCAGAAAAGCAGCGCTATAATTACTTGACGAAATTAGTGTGAAATGTATGTAAATTAATTAATGATTTTGCATTTTGCATTTACATATATATGTATGCATTTTCAAAGTGTTTAATTTAGTGTTTTGTATAGAAAAACTTT
>NW_024391988.1:0-963 GCF_016617805.1 Bactrocera tryoni
TATACTCTCACAACAAAGTTGCTAAGGAGAGTATTATAGTTTTGTTCACTTAACGGTTGATTGTAAGTCCTAAAACTAAAAGAGTCAGATATAGGGTTATATATACCAAAGTGATCAGGGTGACGAGTAGAGTTGAAATCCGGATGTCTGTCTGTCCGTACGTCTGTCCGTCCGTCCGTGCAAGCTGTAACTTGAGTAAAAATTGAGATATCATGATGAAACTTAGTACACGTATTCCCTGGTTCCATAAGAAGGCTAAGTTCGAAGATGGGCAAAATCGGTCGACTGCCACGCCCACAAAATGGCGGAAACCGAAAACCTATAAAGTGTCATAACTAAGCCATAAATAAAATATTCGGACAAAATGTTTTTGGAAAAAAGTAAGTTTTTTGTACATATCTCGGAAACTAACATAGCTCTGTCAACCAAACTGTATAGAGTCGTTTCCTTCAGGCATATCCATATACAGTTCAAAAATGGAAGAAATCGGATAATAACCACGCCCACCTCCCATACAAAGGTTATGTTGAAAATCGCTAAAAGTGCGTTAACCGACAAACAAAAAACGTGAGAAACACTAAATTTTACGGGAGAAATGGCAAGATGAAGCTGCATCCAAACTCTTTTTAAAAATTGAAAATGGGCGTGGCGTCGCCCACTTATGGACCAAAAACCATATCTCGGGAACTACTCAACCGATTTCAATGAAATTCGGCATATAATATTTTTTTAACACCCTGATGACACGTACGAAATATGGGTGAAATCGGTTAATAACCACGCCTTTTTCCAATATTACGCTATTTTGAATTCCATCTGATGCCTTCTCTGCGGAATAAAACTTTACACAAATACGGTTTTTGAAAAATATGTAAATGACGTATAATGAAATCTTGATTATCACTTTATCATGTGAGAGTATAAAATGTTCGGTGAAACCCGAACTTTGCCCTTCCTTACTTG
>NW_024391989.1:0-1645 GCF_016617805.1 Bactrocera tryoni
GAATGGCCAGAAGTCACACGGTGCTAAACCAGACGAATATGGTAGTTGTGACATGATATTGGCTGAAAATTTGGCGAAAAACTGACAACTGTCAATTCAGTATGTGATGGCGCATTATCGTGGTGCAAAAGAACAAGAGTTGTATTCCGGGCTCTTTTTATACTCTCGTAACAATGTTGCTAAGGAGAGTATTATAGTTTTGTTCACATAACGGTTGTTTGTAAGTCCTAAAACTAAAAGAGTCAGATATAGGGTTATATATACCAATGTGATTAGGGTGACGAGTAGAGTCGAAATCCGGATGTCTGTCTGTCCGTCCGTCCGTGCAAGCTGTAACTTGAGTAAAAATTGAGATATCATGATGAAACTTGGTACACGTATTCCTTGGCTCTATAAGAAGGTTTAGTTCGAAGATGGGCAAAATCGGCCAACTGCCACGCCCACAAATGGCGGAAACCGAAAACCTATAAAGTGTCATAACTAAGCCCAAATAAAGATATTAAAGTGAAATTTGGCACAAAGGATCGCATTAGGAGGGCATATTTGGACGCAATTTTTTTGGAAAAGTGGGCGTGGCCCCGCCCTACTAAGTTTTTTGTACATATCTCGGAAACTACTATAGCTATGTCAACCAAACTCTACAGAGTCGTTTTCTTCAGGCATTTCCAAATACAGTTCAAAAATGGAAGAAATCGGATATTAACCACGCCCACCTCCCATACAAAGGTTATGTTGAAAATCACTAAAAGTGCGTTAACCGACTAACAAAACACGTCAGAAACATTAAATTTTACGGAAGTAATTGCAGAAGGAAGCTGCACCCAGGCTTTTTTTTTAAATTGAAAATGGGTGTGGCCTCGCCCACTTATGGACCAAAAACCATATCTCAGGAACTACTAGACCGATTTCAATGAAATTCGGTATATAATATTTTCTTAACACCCTGATGACATGTACGAAATATGGGTGAAATCGGTTAACAACCACGCCTTCTTCCAATATAACGCTATTTTGAATTCCATCTGATGCCTTTTCTGTATAATACGAGTATATATAGTACATTAGGAACCAATGATGATAGCGGAATAAAACTTTACAAAAATACGGTATTTGAAAAATATGTAAATGACGTATAATGAAATCTCAATTATCACTTTATCATGCGAGAGTATAAAATGTTCGGTAACACCCGAACTTAGCCCTTCCTTACTTGTTCCAAATAGCTTCGTGTAAACGAGGCACAACATTCAAATAGTATTCCATATTGACAGTTTTGCCACTCGGAAGGAATACGTTGTGCACCAGACCTCGAGAATTGAAGAAAACTGTCAATACAACCTTGATTTTTTACCTGTTTAGCGTGTTTTTTTTGGCTTCTGCTCACCTTTGCCAAGATATTTGGCCGTTTGATAGTTTGTTTTCGGGTCGCAAGTATGGATCGAAAAAATTCACTGATTGGGGAACCAATCGTGCTTTCACTTTTCATAGGTCCAAATGATCTTTCAAAATGGTTTTACTGATTTTTCCGAAATTTCAACGATACCAGTAAGCTCTCAAGCAGCTATTCCATTTTTTATTGATGTGTTAATCATCAGTTGATGTTGAGGGCCGTCCTAGCGGTGTCGTCAACGCGTTCTCGATCCTC
>NW_024391990.1:0-2452 GCF_016617805.1 Bactrocera tryoni
ATATTGATATCATCGGCCTTAACACTCCGCTGGCGCCGTTAGTTCTGCTTTCTCCAGACTGGACAAGGGAAGCAAAACAAATGGGTCTGGCAGTGAACGAGGGCAAAACGAAATATCTCCTGTCATCAAACAAACAGTCGTGGCACTCGCGACTTGGAACTCACGTCACTGTTGACAGTCATAACTTTGAATTCGTAGATAATTTCGTCTATCTTGGAACCAGCGTAAACACCACCAACAACGTCAGCCTAGAAATCCAACGCAGGATAACTCTTGCCAACAGGTGCTACTTCGAACTGAGTAGGCAATTGAGAAGCAAAGTCCTCTCTCGACAAACAAACACCAAACTCTATAAGTCACTCATAATTCCCGTCCTGCTATATGGTGCAGAGGCTTGGACGATGTCAACAACTGATGAGTCGACGTTGCGAGTTTTCGAGAGAAAAGTTCTGCGAAAGATTTATGGTCCTTTGCGCGTTGGCCACGGCGAATATCGCATTCGATGGAACGATGACCTGTACGAGATATATGACGACATTGACATAGTTCAGCGAATTAAAAGACAGCGGCTACGCTGGTTAGGTCATGTTGTCCGAATGGACGGAAACACTCCAGCTCTGAAAGTATTCGACGCTGTACCCGCCGGGGGAAGCAGAGGAAGAGGAAGACCTCCACTCCGTTGGAAGGACCAGGTGGAGAAGGACCTGGCTACGCTTGGAATATTCAATTGGCGCGACGTAGCGAAAAGAAGAAACGACTGGCGCGCTGTTGTTAACTCGGCTAAGATTAAGAAGAAGAATCAGAAAGTGAAAATTTTTACTTTTTCCACTATTACCACCAATTTTCTGTGTGTGCAGTAATTTTACTTCCTGGTGCCGCGTGGTGCACACTTAACATTTTTTTCTTTCTTTATTGCTTTAGACGAACTAATTCAGCTAATTGGAAAAAAATAAAAGATGCCAAGGAAAAAACTTAGTGATAAAGAGATAAATGAAACTTTGAATGCTGATCTCTCCGATCTGTCAGATTTTTGTGACTCAGAAGAGGTTGATCATGATGATGTTGAACTATTACATTCCTTCTAGTAGTTGTAGATTTCAATGTTATCATTATTTTTGTACGGTAGAAAATTGATTATTTCAATACAAAAAGGAAAAAAAAACTCTATTACAAAAAACCATCTATCTGTTCTCGTTGAACCAAATAGTCCTATATTTTGTCCGCCGCTGACGCATTTTGGGTATACAAACATCTCAGGCCAAACACAATTTTACGTTCTTCTGGGGCCACAGTTTCATTCCAGGTATTTAAACCCAATGTAAATCGTGTGCACTATGCCACATTCGCGTTTCAAGACATTAAGGTTGCGCGTGGATATGTAAACACGCGGCCCAAACGTGTATGTACTCAGGGCGTGTGCACCAGTGCCGCAAATGGCGCTAAATGTGTTAAGAATCAAAAGCGACAAATTGGGAGCCATTCCCATGGCAGTCGAATATATGTAACCGGAACGAATCAGGATTTAGGATTAGGTGTAGCATTCGACAGTCTATGCTCCTTCTCTCCTCATACGACCGCGATTATCGCCAAAGTACAGAGCCGCAACAAAATCCTCAAGTCGCTAGCCGGCAGCACATGGGGAAAAGACAAAGAAACGTTGTTGGCAACATACAAGGCAATCGGCCGGCCGGTCCTCAATTACGCAACCCCCATATGGTCGCCTGGATGCAGTGGTACGCATATGAGGAAACTACAGACCTGTCAAAACACTGCAGTCCGGACCACTACAGGATGTCTTTTGATGTCTCCCATTGAACACCTCCACAGTGAGACGCTTATGTTCCCAGTTAAGGAGCATAATGAACTCCTCTCCAGGCAGTTCCTGCTGGGATTCTTTCGCAGAAATCACCCCTGCAGTCATCTGCTTGAAGCGGAATCGCCTCCTAGGAGCATCAAAAGGTCATTCCTGGATTACGTCGACGACGTCGTACAGTACGCCGACCGGACTTCGGACGCAACTAACTTTAGACAGGTACTGACCGCCATTCACAGCGGAGCCATCAACACCTTCACCGACTCCCTTCCCGTGAATGGCGTTCTTGGAGTCAAACCACCACCCATAGCAGACGAAGAGCTCCAGCTGCCGCGAGAAACGTGTGTGACCCTTGCGCAACTTCGTTCTGGATACTGTAGCAGGTTAAACTCCTACTTATCCAGAATAGACCCTGACATACCCGACGTATGTCCTGCATGCAACGAGTCTCCGCATGACACTGACCACCTCTTTGCATGCCCCATAAACCCCACCCATCTAACACCCTCCTCCCTTTGGTCCGACCCCGTCGAAACAGCACGTTTCTTGGGCCTACCGTTAGATGACATCGACGACAACACAAATGACATTTACCACCCCAACGGGGATTGAATTTCCGTTAAAACAACAACATCAACA
>NW_024391991.1:0-4563 GCF_016617805.1 Bactrocera tryoni
CGGGTGATTTTTTTTGAGGTTAGGATTTTCATGCATTAGTATTTGACAGATCACGTGGGATTTCAGACATGGTGTCAAAGAGAAAGATGCTCAGCATGCTTTGACATTTCATCATGAATAGACTTACTAACGAGCAACGCTTGCAAATCATTGAATTTTATTACCAAAATCAGTGTTGGTCTACATAATCGACCAAGTGAGCAAACAATTAATGCGATTGTGACCAAGTTTCGCACTCAGTTTACTTTATTGGACATTAAACCAACCACACGAATGCGTACAGTGCGTACAGAAGAGAATATTGCGTCTGTTTCTGAGAGTGTGGCTGAAGACCGTGAAATGTCGATTCGTCGCCGTTCGCAGCAATTGGGTTTGTGTTATTCGACCACATGGAAGATTTGACGCAAAGATCTTGGTGTAAAACCGTATAAAATACAGCTCGTGCAAGAACTGAAGCCGAACGATCTGCCACAACGTCGAATTTTCAGTGAATGGGCCCTAGAAAAGGAGGGAAAACTTCGGAGAACAATTCATCTCAAGAAATGGACCCGTAAGTTGGCCACCAAGATCATGCGATTTAACGCCTTTAGACTATTTTTTGTGGGGCTACGTCAAGTCTAAAGTCTACAGAAATAAGCCAGCAACTATTCCAGCTTTGGAAGACAACAGTTCCGAAGAAATTCGGGCTATTCCGGCCGAAATGCTCGAAAAAGTTGCCCAAAATTGGACTTTCCGAATGGACCACCTAAGACGCAGCCGCGGTCAACATTTAAATGAAATTATCTTCAAAAAGTAAATGTCATGAACCAATCTAACGTTTCAAATAAAGAACCGATGAGATTTTGCAAATTTTATGCGTTAGTTTAAAAAAAAAAAGTTATCAAGCTCTAAAAAAAATCACCCGATATATTTATATGCTTAACATAGAAGCATTTTCAGACACACATACGTATGCCGCAAAGAATTTGGCGTGTTGCTCCAATTTCTCAACTTTATCCTTGCAACATTTTTTCCACTTCCTGCCACGACTTGCGTGCCACCATTTTGCGTGACTTTAATTATATGCATACCTACAATTACGTATACACACATACGTACCACATATATACACGTGTGTAAGGTGGTGTCTGCGCCCCGTAACGCGCAAATTGTTGGCGTTGTTGCAACATATTTGCCACATTCATGTTTTCATTTATTTCATCGTTGTCGGCATTGTTTTCACTACAACCGTTATTTCTGCTTTTATACCTACAACTATTTGCCAATTACTGGTAACTGTTGTTAGTGTTGTTGCCTGTGGCATGTTGTTCACCTTATCTGAAATGACTTCATGTACTTTTCTCTATTAAATTTACACTCTGTTCTTCGTTTGCCTTCATTTCGTATGGAAATTGCGAGCAAGCCTAGTCGACAACAACAACAACAACTAAAACAATGTGCAAAGTAACAATTAAAACAAACAATTTAGAAGAATTTAGGCAGCGTTTTTGACATGCGTGAATGGAAATGCTAAAATGCTTTATCCGCGGGGACATTTAAGGTTAACGGTAATTTACGTTTTTTATGTAGCCAGTTAATGACCTTTTCATTAACAACTCTCAGCAATTTTACAATGCGATAAGATAACGATTAATGTGTAAATAGAAAAATATGTGTAGAAACTAGTAGTGTCTTTGATGAAGCCCGGGAGCTTAAAGGAGATTTAGATGCCGACAAAATTAGCTGGAAGTTATGAAAAAGGACAAATACATATGTAGTTTTACGGAGAGCAATCGTGTGTTCGAAGCGAGAGTAACACGTCAAATTTGCAAGTATTACAAATCAAAAATGTAATTGAAACTCTCTGCACTGAAAGACTTCGTTTGAAACCGCAAAGGTGTAAACTATTTGCTCAGAAGGCATTATGTTGTTTATGTGTCGAACTGGAGGCCTGCGGGCAGCCTCAGCACCGGAATCGAGTGCGATGGACAAACCTGTCTTTCATCTTAATCCTCATGATTACAGAAACCACGAACAGAAATAAAGCAATTCGACCGCATAAGCCGTTGACGACCTTTCCAATGAAAACGAGGAAAGAAATTTAAACTGGAACATTCACACGATATCAGAACTATCACGATTACACGAGGTCATCGAGGGAAAGTCAAGCTCAGCGTCCTTGTCCTGTTTTATACTAGGTATCCAGAAAGAGGCAGCAGTTATGGCGGGTATGCATTTTCTGTATTCTGGCAATCCAAGTAGACAACCTCTAGCGAAGTTGATATTTTAATATACATATATGTGGAAGTAAAAAATCTCTGGAATCATGGTATATTCAGAAAATTACTTTGAACGGCTTATACCAGTTCATATCCGACATCGAAGGTCCTTATAGATAGATTTTTTGTTTTTAGCAGTCACTCGACAATCCTATAGTAGAAAATTAGTTGGCCACAAATACCACATTTCGCTGGCAAATAACATTATGCTAGACGGAGGAATGGAAGGTGTTCCAGCGTTTTGTCTACTTCTCTGCACTTTTGCTTGTTTCGTCATTACTTATGCTCATTCGGCTTACATGTGATGCCAATAGCCGCGACCTGTCATTAGGCCAACAACTGTTCTACAGTCCTTCAGAGATCTTGTGAATAAAAAGCATACGAGTTATCATCCTATTGGAAGTTTCAGTGCATTTCGTTTTTGGTGAATTCCGTATTTCTAGAACTGGTTCGGTAGACCGACGGTTGACCGTTTTTCGGAAATCCTTCGTGACGTCGAACCCAGTATATACGCAGCATCTTTCCGCCAGGCCGCTACATCTACCGCCTCCCTGCAACTGGCAGCTTAGCTATCAACTTTGACTAACACTTTTGAATATTTCAAATATTCTAAAAATTTCGGACGAGTTATATCTTACAAATATTATGAATTATTCAAGATACGATCTTATTAGCTTTAACGGTTACTATTACCCAATTTAAGTTAGAAGAGGGTTAAGATAATAGACATAATCTCAAAACGAACTAAAAAAACCTTATTAATTTGTCCCTCAGTTTTTAAGATATCGATCTGAAATTTTGAATACTATATTCTCCCCCAAAAAGCTTCACATTTTTGAAATACCTATATCAGATATGGCTGACATACAAACTGAACAATAACAATCAAGCTCTCGTATGAAAAACTTGTTTATTTGACGAGATATCATCAAGAAAATTTACATAAATTATTGTTGAAGGCAATACTATTATCTCCGAACAAATTGTTAAGATGGAAGAACGAAAGCATATAGTGTCATTCTCCACAAATGATATTTTCAGAAGGTTCTTTATAGCAAACAAAGTGACGTGAAAAAACTAACAAAATGTTTTCCATTGAATTCAAACCTTTGGATTGTTAAGTGTTCAGATTTAGTTATGCTTGTAGTTGCTTTAAGGAATTCACCTATCAAAATTATTATGGGTTCGATTTAGCCGGAGCTAAGTTTTCGCTTGTGGTGCTCTAATAATGGAGGAGATCAAAAGCCTTTTGTATCTCTAATCGAAGATTACCTTTTATATTGCATTTCGTGTTCTGATTTCTTGAAAGTCAGCTGCCAAAAAAAATTACTGTTCTACGTTGTTCTAGAGGCATGGTTGCGATATGTCCACTTTTTGGACAAAAAACTGCACCCATTTGCTTGGAATTCTTCTTTTGTTGGTTTCGACTCATCTGCTGTTATCATTCGCAAAACTAAACGATGAATCACCTGCCAATGTCTTGCTTTTTTGAATTGATGCTAATTCCACCAATTACTCTAAACAACACAAATAGCGCTGAGTTGCATACTATTACAAATGTAAAAATTTATGACAGAATTATGAGTTGCCCGATTTCAACACTTCTTCTTTGCCGGCGTAGACAACGCTTAAGCGGTTAACAACAGCGCGCCAGTCGTTTCTTCCTTTCGCACGGTGGCGCCAATTGGAGATTCCAAGCGAAGCCAGGTTCTTCTCCACCGGTTTTTTCAAGCGGAGTGGAAGTCTTCCACTTCCTTTGCTTCCCCCGGCGGGTACTGTGTCGACATAACCTAGCCAGCGTAGCCACTGTGTCTTAATTCGCTGAACTATGTCAATGGTGTTCTATATGTTATACAACCCATCGTTCCATCGACTACGGTATTCGCCGTGGTCAATGCGCAAAAGATCATAAATCTTCCGCAGAACCTTTCTCCTTCTGGAGGATGGAAGTATATGTAGCAGTTCACGTAAATGAGAAAATTTTTCTGATTGTAATTCACTTAGGAATGAGCATAAACGATTATTTTACATATGGCTCAAGCAGCTCACGACTTCCGGCCCTAAACCTAGCATCCTCTGGGTAGCCAAAGAACATCCGTTTGAAGAGGAGCTAAGGTGAGAAGGCGAACTATCCCTCGCCGGGGTAGTGAGGTAGATTTGCAATCCGCCACGTCAAAAATCCAATGAAAAGTTATAAACACCCTCGGAAGAGAAACCCCCCAAAGGTTTCAGCACTATTGATGCAAAATTCCGAAATTTAACAAGGAACCATACATATGTATGTATGTACTTTTACCAATTTTTT
>NW_024391992.1:0-515 GCF_016617805.1 Bactrocera tryoni
TTTGCAGTCTCGTTCTCTATCTCATAGCCTTCGATGCTTTTGTAGCCTGGCATCCAGTAGAAGTGAAATCGCCCCTAGACAAAATGAGTGTATAAGAATCATAATTGTGTTTACGTTAAAATTTCCTGCATGGTTTGTATGCAACGTTACAAACAGAGACTGATCCAGAAACAGTTTTTGAGGGAGGAAATAAACATTTACTTGTAACATAAAGAATATTATTTTAAATATAGTAGTAGTTACACAGTTTAATATCATGGTGTAAAAATTTCAATTCCACCTCTAATATCAAATCATCGTAGACGTGAGGGTGACATGCTCTATTGCAACGTATATCAGTGTAATGCGGCGAAGTGTCAAAAAAGAGCGTTCAGAGCTCGCCATACTCTTAATGTTCCCCATGTGCACCCTCCGCCACTGTTACAAAAAAAAAACATTAAAAATAATAATAGATGAGCCTTAACACCAATAATAAGCTTAAATGTACCTATATAAATTTAATCTTTAGTGCATTG
>NW_024391993.1:0-3755 GCF_016617805.1 Bactrocera tryoni
ATCCCGAAAATGCACTGTTTGGTGTGGTTTGTACGCTGGTGGAATCATTGACCGTATTTTTCAAAGATGCTGTTGGACGCAACGTTACGGTGAATGGCGATCGCTATCGTTCGATGCTAACAAACTTTTTGTTGCCAAAAATGGAAGAACTGAACTTGGTTGACATGTGGTTTCAACAAGATGGCGCTACATGCCACACAGCTCGCGATTCTATGGCCATTTTGAGGGAAAACTTCGGAGAACACCATCTCAAGAAATGGACCCGTAAGTTGGCCACCAAGATCATGCGATTTAACGCCTTTAGACTATTTTTTTGTGGGGCTACGTCAAGTCTAAAGTCTACAGAAATAAGCCAGCAACTATTCCAGCTTTGGAAGACAACATTTCCGAAGAAATTCGGGCTATTCCGGCCGAAATGCTCGAAAAAGTTGCCCAAAATTGACTTTCCGAATGGACCACCTAAGACGCAGCCGCGGTCAACATTTAAATGAAATTATCTTCAAAAAGTAAATGTCATGAACCAATCTAACGTTTCAAATAAAGAACTGATGAGATTTTGCAAATTTTATGTTTTTTTAAAAAAGTTATCAAGCTCTTAAAAATCACCCGATACTATATCTTTTCTGCTCAGTCCTTTAGGGTCGCATTGCTTGCGTGGTTTAGATGCTGGTGATCGTATTTTTCAAAGATGTTGTTGGACGGTCGTTAGCGACGGGCGATCGCCATCGCCCGATGCTGTAATCGAAACTTCTTTGTGGACAATACCCTTGGAATCATAAAAACAAATCAACATTTCGTTTCGGGATCATATTAGTTTGAGTAGGGCTGGAGAATTGCTCACCAAGATTGTGGACTAAGTTGGCCACGCGGATTTGGTCGCCTTAGATTCAGCTTTGTATTACGTCGCTCCGTTCATTGCGGTTCATTCTGCTTTTACATATTTCGAAATAGGCCCAGTGTACGGCCGAGATGCCGAAAGCTGTCGTACTGACCCTTCGAATGACCACTAAGACGCAGCCGTGTCAACATTTAAATGAAATTATCTTCAAAGCAATGTCATGAATCAATCTAACGTTTCAAATAAAGAACCGATGGTTCCGTAAATTTTACGCGTTTTTAAAAGTTATCGCTTCCAAAAATCACCTCGATACCACCCACCAATTTTGCCGCGTACAAGAGGCGATGATGCACGCTCCGATTATCATTATCACGTGGCATTACCCGACCAGCCTTTGCTTGTTATCAACCACGTAATGCAAAACAGCGCGAAGGCCAAGTTCGGTGTCGAACATTTTATATTTCTCGCATGGTAAAAGCGATAATCGAGATTCATAATACGTCACTACATTAAATGTATTTTTGCAAAGCTTTATGCCCGCTATCATCATTGTTCCCAGCATATGTACTGTTAGAAGGACAGATGCATTAAAAATAGCTTAGTGCTATGGCAGAACGATCACCTTATGAACATCTTCCCTCAGGGCGTTAAGAAAAGATAGCGTCGAATTACTGAAATTTGTCTAGTAGCTCTGAGATATGTTCTATTCATAGTGCCATTGCCCATTTCAATTTTAAAGCCTGGCGCAGTTTCAAGCCTGTAGCTGGACGTTTGTTATTATCGCATTTTAGTGATTTGAATATAATCCTTAAGGGAAGAGGTCTCGATTTTCATTTTGGCTGTTGCTGAATGTTCGATGAAACGATTCTGACGTTGACATAGTTATAGTAGTTTGAGATAGCGTACAGAGGCCACGCTCATTTTTCCAAAATAACGCGTCCGCAACCGCATTGTTTTGGCGCGCGGGCCCCGCCCCCTACTAAGTTTTTTGTACATATCTCGAAAACTACTATAGCTATGTCAACCAAACTTTATAGAGTAGTTTTCTTCAGGCATTTCCATATACAGTTCAAAAATGGAAGAAATCGGATAATAACCACGTCCACCTCTCATACAAAGGCTATGTTCAAAATCACTAAAAGTGCATTAACCGACTAACAAAAAACGTCAGAAACACTAAATTTTAAGGAAGAAATGGCAGAAGGAAGCTGCAATATCGGGTGATTTTTAAAGAGCTTGACACTTTTTGACCAAAAACGCATAAAATTTGCAAAATCTCATCGGTTCTTTATTTGAAACGTTAGATTGGTTCATGACATTTACTTTTTGAAGATAATTTCATTTAAATGTTGACCGCGGCTGCGTCTTAGGTGGTCCATTCGGAAAGTCCAATTTTTGGGCAACTTTTTCGAGCATTTCGGCCGGAATAGCCCAATTTCTTCGGAAATGTTGTCTTCCAAAGCTGGAATAGTTGCTGGCTTCATTTCTGTAGACTTTAGACTTGACGTAGCCCCACAAAAAATAGTCTAAAGGCGTTAAATCACATGATCTTGGTGGCCAACTTACGGGTCCATTTCTTGAGATGAAAATTGTTCTCCGAAGTTTTCCCTCAAAATGGCCATAGAATCGCGACTGTGTGGCATGTAGCGCCATCTTGTTGAAACCACATGTCAACCAAGTTCAGTTCTTCCATTTTTGGCAACAAAAAGTTTGTTAGCATCGAACGATAGCGATCGCCATTCACCCGTAACGTTGCGTCCAACAGCATCTTTGAAAAAAAAATACGGTCCAATGATTCCACCAGCGTACATAAGCCAGCAACTATTCCAGCTTTGGAAGACAACATTTCCGAAGAAATTCGGGCTATTCCGGCCGAAATGCTCGAAAAAGTTGACCAAAATTGGACTTTCCGAATGGACCACCTAAGACGCAGCCGCGGTCAACATTTAAATGAAATTATCTTCAAAAAGTAAATGTCATGAACCAATCTAACGTTTCAAATAAAGAACCGATGAGATTTTGCAAATTTTATGCGTTTTTTTTTTTTAAAAAGTTATCAAGCTCTTAAAAAATCACCTGATAGTTCCCTGAGATATGGTTTTTGGTCCATAAGTGGGCGACAAATACGCCCATTTTCAATTTAAAACAAGTATGAAGGGCGAAGTCTCGTTGTCACTGAACATTTTATACTCCTCGCATGATAAAGTGATAATCGAGATTTCATTATACGTCATTTACATATTTTTCAAATACCGTATTTTTGTAAAGTTTTATTCCGCTATCATCATTGGTTCCTAATGTATCGGGTGATTTTTTAAGAGCTTGATAACTTTTTTTAAAAAAAAAAACGCATAAAATTTGCAAAATCTCATCGGTTCTTTATTTGAAACGTTAGATTGGTTCATGACATTTACTTTTTGAAGATAATTTCATTTAAATGTTGACCGCGGCTGCGTCTTAGGTGGTCCATTCGAAAGTCCAATTTTGGGCAACTTTTTCGAGCATTTCGGCCGGAATAGCCCGAATTTCTTCGGAAATGTTGTCTTCCAAAGCTGGAATAGTTGCTGGCTTATTTCTGTAGACTTTAGACTTGACGTAGCCCCACAAAAAATAGTCTAAAGGCGTTAAATCGCATGATCTTGGTGGCCAACTTACGGGTCCATTTCTTGAGATGAATTGTTCTCCGAAGTTTTCCTCAAAATGGCCATAGAATCGCGAGCTGTGTGGCATGTAGCGCCATCTTGTTGAAACCACATGTCAACCAAGTTCAGTTCTTCCATTTTTGGCAACAAAAAGTTTGTTAGCATCGAACGATAGCGATCGCCATTCACCGTAACGTTGCGTCCAACAGCATCTTTGAAAAAAATACGGTCCAATGATTCCACCAGCGTACAAACCACACCAAACAGTGCATTTT
>NW_024391994.1:0-2692 GCF_016617805.1 Bactrocera tryoni
TATATTGTCGCAACACTTTTTCACCTATTGCCACGCCCCCGGTGGGAAATTCTACATCTTCTAAAAGTTCTTTAAATTACCTAACCGGCGCAATTTATTCGACCCACCTAGGTAAAATACTTTAGCCGCTAGAGCGTTTTAAAAGTTAAGAAAAATGTAAATTTTCTCAAATTGTTACATTTATGGTAAACGTTATCGCCAAGCCCCTGGTGGGGTTAGAGGAGAGATTGAGGGCTTTCCTGAAAGCCCTTGGGGTGAACTAACTCGCAAAATGGTTTTTATCCCCAACCCGGCCCCATACCCTCCCAACTGTAGTGAAAATTTGGGGAAATGATAACAACCAAATTTCGCCTATTTCCACGCCTCCGGTGGGGCCTTTGGGATTAATTATACATTTCCTGAAAGCTCTTGAAATTACCTAACAGGCGCAATTTATTTGACCTACCTAGGTCAAATACTTTAGCCGCTAGAGCGTTTTTGAGGTTAAGAAAATATGTAATTTTTCTCAAATTGTTACATTTTTTGTAAACGTTATCGCCACGCCCCTGATAGGGATAGAGGGGCGATTGAGGGCTTTCCTGAAAGCCCTTGGGGTGAACTAACTTGCAAAATGGTTTTGATCTCCCCCGGGCCCCATACCCTCCCAACTGTAGTGAAAAATTGGGGAAATGATAACAACCCATTTTCGCCTATTGCCACGCCCCCGGTGGGGCCTTGGGGGGCAAATTATACATTTCCTGAAAGCTCTTGAAATTGCCTAATCGGCGCAATTTATTTGACCCACCTAGGTCAAATACTTTAGCCGCTAGAGCGTTTTTAAGGTTAAGAAAAATGTAATTTTTCTAAAATTGTTACATTTTTTGTAAACGTTATCGCCACGCCCCTGATAGGGATAGAGGGGCGATTGAGGGCTTTCCTGAAAGCCCTTGGGGTGAACTAACTTGCAAAATGGTTTTGATCTCCCCCGGGCCCCATACCCTCCCAACTGTAGTGAAAAATTGGGGAAATGATAACAACCCATTTTCGCCTATTGCCACGCCCCCGGTGGGGCCTTGGGGGGCAAATTATACATTTCCTGAAAGCTCTTGAAATTGCCTAATCGGCGCAATTTATTTGACCCACCTAGGTCAAATACTTTAGCCGCTAGAGCGTTTTTAAGGTTAAGAAAAAATGTAATTTTTCTCAAATTGTTACATTTTTTGTAAACGTTATCGCCACGCCCCTGATAGGGATAGAGGGTAGATTGAGGGCTTTCCTGAAAGCCCCAAGGGTGAGCTAACTCGCAAAATGGTTTTGATCCCCCCCGGCCCCATACCCCTCCAATTGTAGTGAAAAATTGGGGAAATGATAACAACCCATTTTCGCCTATTGCCACGCCCCCGGTGGGGCCTTGGGGGGCAAATTATACATTTCCTGAAAGCTCTTGAAATTACCTAATCGGCGCAATTTATTTGACCTACCTAGGTCAAATACTTTAGCCGCTAGAGCGTTTTGAAGGTTAGAAAAAAAAATGTAATTTTTCTCAAATTGGAACATTTTTTTGTGAACCTTATCGCCAAGCCCCTGGTGGGGATAGAGGGGAGGTTGAGGGCTTTCCTGAAAGCCCCAGGTGTGAACTAACTCGCAAAATTAGTTTGATCCCCCCCGGCCCCATACCCCCCAAACTGTAGTGAAACAAAAGGGGGGCACATGGTGAAAACGGTACTTATCCTTGTTTTTGTGATAACTACTCACCTGTTCAATTCTTATCAGTGATTTATATATGTATGTAACGTACACATCTGCAGTTACATGAATCACATAGTTACCGTTATTATTTGATTCCCGTTTTTGTGCAAATGGCCGCCAAAAGTACATATAAATTTACCAATATTCTCGCAACCTCTTTTTCGCTTATTGCCACGCCCCCAGTGGGGCCTTAGGGGCGAATCATACATTTTCTGAAAGCTCTTAAAATTACCTAACCGGTGCAATTTATTTGACCCACCTAGGTCAAATACTTTAGCCCCTAGAGCGTTTTGAAGGTTAGAAAAAAAAATGTAATTTTTCTCAAATTGAAACATTTTTTTGTGAACCTTATCGCCACGCCCCTGGTGGGGATAGAGGGGAGGTTGAGGGCTTTCCTGAAAGCCCCAGGTGTGAACTAACTCGCAAAATTAGTTTGACCCCCCCCGGCCCCATACCCCCCAAACTGTAGTGAAACAAAAGGGGGGCACATGGTGAAAACGGTACTTATCCTTGTTTTTGTGATAACTACTCACCTGTGCAATTCTTATCAGTGATTTATATATGTATGTAACGTACACATCTGCAGTTACATGAATCACATAGTTACCGTTATTATTTGATTCCCGTTTTTGTGCAAATGGCCGCCAAAAGTACATATAAATTTACCAATATTCTCGCAACCTCTTTTTCGCTTATTGCCACGCCCCCAGTGGGGCCTTAGGGGCGAATCATACATTTTCTGAAAGCTCTTAAAATTACCTAACCGGTGCAATTTATTTGACCCACCTAGGTCAAATACTTTAGCCCCTAGAGCGTTTTGAAGGTTAGAAAAAAAAATGTAATTTTTCTCAAATTGAAACATTTTTTTGTGAACCTTATCGCCACGCCCCTGGTGGGGATAGAGGGGAGGTTGAGGGCTTTCCTGAAAGCCCCAGGTGTGAACTAACTCGCAAAATTAGTTTGA
>NW_024391995.1:0-805 GCF_016617805.1 Bactrocera tryoni
CAGAGTCCTCATGGCATTCACAATCTTTCTCCAATCAATCCTTCTTTGCTGATTGTGTAATATACAATCCCTTAAAAATTATATATTCAACGTTAGGTCTAAAAGAAATAGGAACAAGGAAATATGTTGGCAGAAATTATAGTGAACTGAAAGACAAGGCTACGCCTTTGTTTAATGAATATTTATGATCTCTAGATTGAATATAGTTATATTCTGTAGTGATATTTTTTTTCCGTTTCGGTAATAGATTAGGGTGAATAAGTCTAGAAAACAAAAAAAATCATATTAGTATGAAACACATTGGAAACAGAAAATAAAATAATAAACATTAAGTGGAAAATAATTTACGCGCGTGGTTAAGTTTTTCTCAAAATGGTGTTTTCAAAAACATCTTTTTTGAGAAGACTCCGGGAGCTTCTCTCAGCTGTAGTTCCGTTTCAAATAAATATTTTTAAGTCTTGAAATACAGTTCTAAGATGGTATATTATTTGTCCAAATTATTGGATCAATAGTTTTAAAAGTTTTTCAGAAGCAAAACCGGAAACTTGACTTTTTTCTGCCTTGTACTTCCAAGCGCTCTGACACGCCTTTTCAAATTTGCGTGTAACTTTGAAAATATTCAGGGGAACGACATGAAATTTTCTTTTTGTATTCTTAAATATATCTACATACATTAAGAAAATAAAATAAGAAATCGATTTTATGAAATCTCTAACTGTATATAACCACTTTATATAACCTTGCAAATTATGTGAAAAAATCAAATAACCAAGTTCTCGGGTTTTTTTTATTTTTAATTTGTAGA
>NW_024391996.1:0-1936 GCF_016617805.1 Bactrocera tryoni
TTATTCGTACTAAATGTTGGGTATTGGGTTGATAAATGCCCAAAAATTCTTATTTTGTTCGATCTGGCCACAATGGAAATTGTTATAAAAAACGCTTATTTTGAGACGCTCTCACACTGGAATAAGTTGGGCATCTCATTATTCCTGCTCACATTTTGTCGAAGAGTTAATATGTCGAAGAACTGACGTGACGACAAAGCATCACAACATTGTGTTGTTGGTAGAAAATCCGAGCTGTGCCGAAAACACAAACGAACAATCGCCAATTGCCACTGCTTCGATTGCCGCTGTAACAGCCTCTCCAACAAACCAGCGTAAATATGTATGTTTATGTATGAGCTTGCATACATATCGACACAGATTTTTGCAAGCCGCGTAAAACTATACATAAGTATAATATATACTATACTTGTATACATATGTATAAGTTATGGGTTTACTTGTCGAAAGTAAAAATTATCTTCTTTTTCTGGTCTTACGACCAGAGATAAAGTGATGTCCAACTCCTCTCTCACTGGAAGTGAGAAAACAATTGCTAAACGTCAAAACCTACTGAACTTTGACAGCTAATCGAGTTCAGTAGGTTTTGACGTTTATCAATTGGAAAGGAGCGATGGCCAGATTGAAATCTTACCAAAAAAATGTGTAAACGGAGGGATTTGTTGCATCGTTCAAGACCACTTATAAAAAATGTAAAACAAAGAAAATTAAATAAATATGTGAAATTTAAAGATATTTGATGAAACGTTTTGTAATTTGAAGCATCATAGTTTTATTTTCAATGGAAAATGATTAAAAACATTTAATTATTGAGAGCTAACAAGCTTATTGGGTATTGAAAGGACAAAAGTCAGTTGTAATAATATTCTTTAAAAAGATTTAAATAGTTTCTCCATATAATAAATAACCAATATTTAGTAATTTTTATTCGTACTAAATGTTGGGTATTGGGTTGATAAATGTCCAAAAATTGTTATTTTGTTCAATCTGGCCATAATGGAAAATGTTATAAAAAACGCTAATTTTGAGGCGCTCTCACACTGGAATAAGTTTAACATCCCTTTATTCCTGGTATTCACTTCTCTTAAGAACAAGGAGAGAGCATATTCACCAGAGATAAAGAGATGTTTAACTCCTCTCTCACTGGAAGTGAGAGAACAATTGCTAAACGTCAAAACCACCTAAACTTTGACAGTTGATCGAGTTCAGGAGGTTTTGACGTTTAGCAATTGGAAACGAGCAATGGCCAGATTGAAATCTTACGAAAAAAATATATAAACGGAGGGATTTGTTGCATCGTTCAAGACCACTTATAAAATATGTAAAATAATGAAAATTAAATAAATTTGTGAAATTTAAAGGTATTTGATGAAAAGTTTTGTAATTTGAAGCATCATGGTAATATTTTCAATGGAAAATTATTAAAAACATTTAATGATTGAGAGCTAACAAGCTTAAATCCTATTATTGGGCATTGAAAGGACAAAAGTCAGTTGTTATAATATTCTTTAAATAGATTTAAATAGTTTCTCCATATAATAAATAACCACTATATAGTAATTTTTATACACACTAAATGTTGGGTTAATTTAAATGTCCAAAAATTGTAATTTTGTTCAATCTGGCCATAATGGAAAATGTTATAAAAAACGCTAATTTTGAGGCGCTCTCACACTGGAATAAGTTTAACAACCCATTATTCCTGGGTACAGTCGCGGCGGAAGAAAATCCGTCCTATTACTTTTCGAACAAACCTTTTAGTACGCTCAGTACGCCGAATGTGTTGACAATAAGTTGCGAGAAGCGCGCGAAACACATTCCTTATAGAGCGTGAATTTTCGTAATAAATTTGAACGATTTGTAAACGTGGTTCAGGCGTAAGTCTTTCCTTGATGAAATGCCAAACAATACTGAACAAAAACAACATGACAACTTA
>NW_024391997.1:0-4279 GCF_016617805.1 Bactrocera tryoni
AAGCTACTTTTGAATTCCCATCTGATGCCTTCTCTGTATAATACGAGTATAAACATTTAGGAACCAATGATGATAGCGGAATAAAACTTTACAAAAATACGGTATTTGAAAAATATGTAAATGACGTATTATGAAATCTCGATTATCACTTTATCATGCGAGAGTATAAAATGTTCGGTGACACCCGAACTTAGCCCTTCCTTACTTGTTATCTTTCAACTTGTCCAAAAGGTTACAATAACATTCAGAATTAATTGTTTTATCAGTTTGCAAGTGATCCACAAACAAAATTCTTCTCGCATCCCAAAAAACAGATCAAACCCGATTTCCGGACACGAACTCGTTTCGAAGCCGAACAACTATTTTCACACCACTCTCTTGTTTAGATTAAGGATCATGGTGATACACCCAAGTCTTATTCATAGTTTTGAATCGATGCACAAAACCCACTTTATTCATATTAAAATGCTTCAAATGTTGCTGAGAAAGTCGCATTCGATTGTGTTTTTGTTCCATTGTTAGCGAATGCGGCACCCATTGTGCACACAGGTTTTTAAGACTCAAAATTTCACTAAAGATGTGTAGAGCCTCTGATAAATCTCTCTAAGTCAACTGACGATCTTCCAAAGCTATATCCTGCGCAGTTTATGATTTCTGGCGTTACGGTGGCACCGGTTTTGGACGTCCTTCCGCCAGATCGATCGCTTCGAAGGCGGCACGACCGCATAGAATTCAGCTGGCCCATCTTTCTGCTGATATTTCTGAGATTGTAGGTGAACAAATCACGTTCTACACTTTCAACATCCGTTCGTGGAATTCTTAGGTGTGGTATTACTTTCCTTCAAAATAAAATTTATCACTGCACGATATTCGGAATTTTTTCCATTGTAAAAACAAATACCTACTTTTTAATAGGCGGCACTAAATGGAGCTTATAAACAGAATGAATGGACAGGTTGATATGAAGAGTCACATACGTTCATATGAAGAACGTACCAACAAAACAAAAAAAAAATTGGGCAGTAACAACGCCCTCTCTTATCGAACGACAAAACTTATTGAACATAACTACATACAAACTTTGCCGAAAACTAGAAGCGAAAAAAATTTCCGGTGATAACAGCAGAACTTACTTTTACTAAAATAACAAGTAAGGAAGGGCTAAGTTCGGGTGTCACCGAACATTTTATACTCTCGTATGATAAAGTGATAATCGAGATTTCATTATCCGTCATTTACATATTTTTCAAATACCGTATTTTTGTAAAGTTTTATTCCGCTTTCATCATTGGTTCCTAATGTTTATACTCGTATTATACAGAGAAGGCATCAGATGGAATTCAAAATAGCTTTATATTGGAAGAAGGCGTGGTTGCGAACCGATTTCACCCATATTTCGTACATGTCATCAGGGTGTTAAGAAAATATTATATACCGAATTTCATTGAAATCGGTGAAGTAGTTCCTGAGATATGGTTTTTGGTCCATAAGTGGACGACGCCACGCCCATTTTCAATTTAAAAAAAAAGCCTGGGTGCAGCTTCCTTCTGCCATTTCTTCCTTAAATTTAGTGTTTCTGACGTTTTTTGTTAGTCGGTTAACGCACTTTTAGTGATTTTCAACATAACCTTTGTATGGGAGGTGGGCGTGGTTATTATCCGATTTCTTCCATTTTTGAACTGTATATGGAAATGCCTGAAGAAAACGACTCTATAGAGTTTGGTTGACATAGCTATAGTAGTTTCCGAGATATGTACAAAAAATTTAGTAGGGGGCGGGGTCACGCCCACTTTTCCAAATAAATTACATCCGAATATGCCCCTCCCTAATGCGATCCTTTGTGCCAAATTTCACTTTAATATCTTTATTTATGGCTTAGTTATGACACTTTATAGGTTTTCGGTTTCCGCCATTTTGTGGGCGTGGCAGTGGGCCGATTTTGCCCCTCTTCATACTTAACCTTCTTATGGAGCCAAGGAATACGTGTACCAAGTTTCATCATGATATCTCAATTTTTACTCAAGTTACAGCTTGCACGGACGGACAGACAGACATCCGGATTTCAACTCTACTCGTCACAATGATCACTTTGGTATATATAACCCTATATCTGACTCGTTTAGTTTTAGGACTTACAAACAACCGTTATGTGAACAAAACTATAATACTCTCCGTAGCATTTTTGTTGCGAGAGTATAAAAAGTACAAAAGTGAGTTAAAAGCGTCCTTGTGGCTGTAACAAAAGTGCAGTGTTGAAAAAATAAATAAATATAGATTTATACAAGTAATATAAAGAAAAACAAGTAAGGAAGGGCTAAGTTCGGGTGTCACCGAACATTTTATACTCTCGCATGATAAAGTGATAATCGAGATTTCATTATACGTCATTTACATATTTTTCAAATACCGTATTTTTTTAAAGTTTTATTCCGCTATCATCATTGGTTCCTAATGTATATACTCGTATTATACAGAAAAGACATCAGATGGAATTCAAAATAGCGTTATATTGGAAGAAGGCGTGGTTATGAACCGATTTCACCCATATTTCGTACATGTCATCAGGGTGTTAAGAAAATATTATATACCGAATTTCATTGAAATCGGTCTAGTAGTTCCTGAGATATGGTTTTTGGTCCATAAGTGGGCGAGGCCATGCCCATTTTCAATTTTTAGAAAAAGCCTGGGTGCAGCTTCCTTCTGCCATTTCTTTTGTAAAATTTAGTGTTTCTGACGTTTTTTGTTAGTCGATTTAACGCACTTTTAGTGATTTTCAACATAACCTTTGTATGGGAGAATTGGGCGTGGTTATTATCGATTTCTTCCATTTTTGAACTGTATATATGGAAATGCCTGAAAGAAAACGACTCTGTAGAGTTTGGTTGACATAGCTATAGTAGTTTCCGAGATATGTACAAAAACTTAGTAGGGGGCGGGGCCACGCCCACTTTTCCAAAAATTGCGTCCAAATATGCCCCTCCTAATGCGATCCCTTTGTGCCAAATTTCACTTTAATATCTTTATTTATGGCTTAGTTATGACACTTTATAGCTTTTCGGTTTCCGCCATTTTGTGGGCGTAGCAGTGGGCCGATTTTGCCCATATTCGAACTTAACCTTCTTATGGAGCCAAGAAATACGTGTACTAAGTTTCATCATGATATCTCAATTTTTACTCAAGTTACAGCTTGCAAGGACGGACGGACAGACAGACATCCGGATTTCAACTCTACTCGTCACCCTGATCACTTTGGTATATATAACCCTATATCTGACTTTTAGTTTTAGGACTTACAAACAACCGTTATGTGAACAAAACTATCGGGTGATTTTTTAAGAGCTTGATAACTTTTTTTAAAAAAAAAACGCATAAAATTTGCAAAATCTCATCGGTTCTTTATTTGAAACGTTAGATTGGTTCATGACATTTACTTTTTGAAGATAATTTCATTTAAATGTTGACCGCGGCTGCGTCTTAGGTGGTCCATTCGGAAAGTCCAATTTTGGGCAACTTTTTCGAGCATTTCGGCCGGAATAGCCCGAATTTCTTCGGAAATGTTGTCTTCCAAAGCTGGAATAGTTGCTGGCTTATTTCTGTAGACCTTAGACTTGACGTAGCCCCACAAAAAATAGTCTAAAGGCGTTAAATCGCATGATCTTGGTGGCCAACTGCCCATGCATCCCGAAAAATGCACTGTTTGGTGTGGTTTGTACGCTGGTGGAATCATTGGACCGTATTTTTTCAAAGATGCTGTTGGACGCAACGTTACGGTGAATGGCGATCGCTATCGTTCGATGCTAACAAACTTTTTGTTGCCAAAAATGGAAGAACTGAACTTGGTTGACATGTGGTTTCAACAAGATGGCGCTACATGCCACACAGCTCGCGATTCTATGGCCATTTTGAGGGAAAACTTCGGAGAACAATTCATCTCAAGAAATGGACCCGTAAGTTGGCCACCAAGATCATGCGATTTAACGCCTTTAGACTATTTTTTGTGGGGCTACGTCAAGTCTAAAGTCTACAGAAATAAGCCAGCAACTATTCCAGCTTTGGAAGACTACATTTCCGAAGAAATTCGGGCTATTCCGGCCGAAATGCTCGAAAAAGTTGCCCAAAATTGGACTTTCCGAATGGACCACCTAAGACGCAGCCGCGGTCAACATTTAAATGAAATTATCTTCAAAAAGTAAATGTCATGAACCAATCTAACGTTTCAAATAAAGAACCGATGAGATTTTGCAAATTTTATGCGTAGTTATCAAAGCTCTTAAAAAAT
>NW_024391998.1:0-1075 GCF_016617805.1 Bactrocera tryoni
TCAGTGAAGACCATTTTCAACTTCTTTAAAGGTAATTTACTTCATTTAACTTCTGAAGAGGCATTTCACTGCTGTTCCTCTTTCTAATGAATGAAAAGAATACACAAAATTAACAAGAATGAATTGGAGAAAGTCATTCAAATAGTAAGAAAAATTGTTAGGTTATGTTAGATCACGGGACACTACACTTAAACTGCTAAATGCAATCCTTTGTAAAATTAGATAAGAACTTTTGTTGTTGAATATTAACTTTCGACAAAGCGCCTTGAATCTAACACAAATGTATTCAGGTACTTTATTTACATATATAATATACCCACTGCTTTACATGGATGTCTTAAAGTGTGATATCTGAGGTATTTTAGCCTTGAACTGCTAAAGGTGTTAGATGATTATTTTTCATTCTCTTCCAAGCAGCTTATGCAACTGACATCCGGTAAAGTTTTCTAACTTACCATATGAATCCTGATCGGTAAGAGTCCAATTAGAACTCCTATAATCATTGAAAGATGAACTTTGCTGAGGGCGGGAAGCTCACTAGCACGGCAACGATTTACCCTGGGCCGGAAGGACCATGTGTTTGCACAGCTGCTTGTATCGGACCAGCGCTTGCTGAGCTCGAAACCTGACGCTTAACCATTCAGTAGTGAACCGTAAGAAGCCAATGCAGCTCTGTAGCTATTGAGACTGAAGTACCTGTCTTAACAATCTCATCAGCTTTACAGTTTTCTGCAATTTCGCTGTCGCCAGACATCCTCATTAAAAATTATTAAAAATACGACAAAAATTTCAAAATTTTTCAGCGGTAACCTTAATTCACTTTCGACAATATACTTCAACAAAGTCAGAGTTTATAATTTTCTACATTAGTGGGAACTGAATTATAGAAACCAAATCAAGTTCAACTGAAGAATCTATTGATATCTAATACGTATGACATTCAGTCCAATTTGGACTAAGATATGAGTAACCATATAAAAAAGTAGAAAAAAACATTCTGAAACAGACGGATGACAATATGTACATAAATTTTGTTATTACATACATTAGTAACTGGAGTTGAAGAGTGATAGTC
>NW_024391999.1:0-1388 GCF_016617805.1 Bactrocera tryoni
GATGAGCCACTTTCGGCTAATAATTTCCCATCCCTAAATTTTGGCACACTGTGTCTTTCACAGGATGATATTACCAAGGCTAATTCTGATATTAAGCCTTCTTTCAAAATTGGATCTGGATGAGCTCCCGTCTGTACTTTTAAAAAATTGTTCTGCCTTAATATGTATATCCTCTCATGCTTCTCTTCAATATGTCTCTGTCCTCTGTTCTTAAAGGTGGTAGAAGGGATTTAGTCTCCAATTACCGGCCTATTTCTAAACTTTCTACTATTTCGAAAATTTTTGAGTGTTCTGTTAAAAATAAATTATTTTTTGTTATAAAATCATTAATTATCGTTAATAAGCATTGGTTTGTAACTGGTCGTTCCATTGTGTCAAATTTAGCGGTTTTTAGCGATTATTACATGTCTGCCTTCTCCGCTGAATTTCAAGTAGATTGTGTTTACACAGATTTCTCTTCCTTTGATAAAGTTTCACAAATATTCTAATTAAAAAATTATCATCTTTAGGCTTTCATTCTGTATATTAAGTCATATTTGCACAATAGACAATGTGTTGTTATTGTTGATGGGGTGTCATCCGATTCATTCATTGCGTTTTCGGGTCGATCTATTCGCCCACTTTTTAGTAAAACCCCATATCTCGGGACCTGACCGACCGATTTCGAAAAAAACTTGGTACGTAATATTTCTATCATATTCCTACACCAAAAAAAAAAAAAAAATCGGACTACAAACACGCCTACTTCCCATATAACACAATTTTAAATTCCATTCCAATACTTCTCTTAGCCCCCATATACTTAATATAATGATTTTTGAATTTTCAGGTGACTTTGAACCGCATATATCGGCCAAGGCAATGAGTTTTCTCAATGAAAATGAGACAGCGTGTTTCACTGATAACATTGTGTCTTTATGCCTAAAATTAATAAAATTGGGCAGAAACTTGACTTAGCCCCTATATAACTTATATCAGAATTTTCGAACATTCGTGTGACTTTACTCTAGATTATTGGTTTTTTAGTACGTGGCATGTTAATAGTATGTGGTATTGGGAAAAATAGATAATATAATAACGATTTTCGTTTTTTTAATAAACCTTATGTGTCTGTCAGTAAAGGAGTTACATATACTATATATAAAAATGTTTGGATGTCGATCCTCTGGTTGAGGTTTTACACCTTAAAGTACTTTCCTGGCTTTGATTCTTGCAAGTTGCAAAAGTGTAAAATGTTCGGTTGCACCCGAACTTAGCCCTTTCTTACTTGTTTGTTATAGTACTTTTGGTGTCACCATTTTGGTGGTGAGCTTTGTGACGCTTAATTATGTGGCATCCTTTGTTGTTGCTTGCTTGTCGATGCTCGGAATTTCGTAGCGATCATTTGC
>NW_024392000.1:0-1701 GCF_016617805.1 Bactrocera tryoni
GCGATAGCGACTTTCCAACAGATTAATACGGGACCATTTTTTCCGTGTAATTTCAACAATTTATTTAACTATTATACACCCCATAAATAAACATAAAAAAATCATTTTGTATTCGTTATGCATGTATTTATTTATAAAGGAAAAAATTGGACGGATGGTTAATTTCGGGTTTAAAAAATCATTTTTTTTTGCCTTTTTAAATTCTAAACCCCTCCACAATATTGTTCTCAGTGATACAGCTTTGAGAACTTGTGTCCCACTTTTATTGTCATTCAAATCTTTAAGCGCGCTTTTCTCGAAACTGTGTTTTTGAAGTCGGTTAGAAAGATTTCTTAAAAACTACACAACCAATCTTCATAAAATTTTGCACAGGTCTTTGAGATACAATTCTTAGGACTTTTTTGATTAATTTACATTTTTTGGTAAAAATGTCTGAAGGATACCCCCCTTCCATCGTTATTAAAATAAAAGGAATTTTACCAGAAAAATGTGTGTTTACTATGGTAATCCGAGGACTTTCAATTGGCCTGTTATTTATCATATATTTGATAAGGTTTTGAAAACTGAAATTTTAGGAACTGAAATTCAATTGAAATTTAGAGATTTAAAATAAATTTGTGACATTAACAAGTTGATATCTGGCACCATTGCTTTATGCAGCCTATGTTAGAACAAGTAAGGAAGAGCTAAGTTCGGGTGTCACCGAACATTTTATACTCTCGCATGATAAAGTGATAATCGAGATTTCATTATCCGTCATTTACATATTTTTCAAATACCGTATTTGTGTAAAGTTTTATTCCGCTATCATCATTGGTTCCTAATGTATATACTTGTATTATACAGAGAAGGCATCAGATGGAATTCAAAGTAGCGTTATATTGGAAGAAGGCGTGTTTGTGAACCGATTTTACCCATATTTCGTACATGTCATCAGGGTGTTAAGAAAATATTATATATCGAATTTCATTGAAATCAGTCTAGTAGTTCCCGAGATATGGTTTTTGGTCCATAAGTGGGCGAGGCCACGCCCATTTTCAATTTTTCAAAAAAGGCTGGGTGCAGCTTCCTTCCGTAAAATTTCGTGTTTCTAACGTTTTTTGTTAGTCGGTTAACGCACTTTTAGTGATTTTCAACATAACCTTTGTATGGGAGGTGGGCGTGGTTATTATCTGATTTCTTCCATTTTTGAACTGTATATGGAAATGCCTAAAGGAAACGACTCTTTAAAGTTTGGTTGACATAGCTATAGTAGTTTTCGAGATATGTACAAAAAACTTAGTGAGGGGCGGGGCCACGCTCACTTTAAAAAAAAAATACGTCCAAATATGCCCCTCCTTAATGCGATCCTTTGTGCCCAATTTCACTTTAATATCTTTATTTATGGCTTAGTTATGACACTTTATAAGTTTTCGGGTTTCGCCATTTTGTGGGCGTGGCAGTATTTGCCCATCTTCGAACTTAACCTTCTTATGGAGCCAAGAAATGATATCTCAATTTTTACTCAAGTTACAGCTTGCACGGACGGACGGACAGACAGACATCCGGATTTCAACTCTACTCGTCACCTTGATCACTTTGGTATATATAACCCTATATCTAACTCTTTTAGTTTCAGGACTTACCAACAACCGTTATGTGAACAAAACTATAATACTCTCCTTAGCAACTTTGTTGCGAGAGTATAAAAATATATCGATC
>NW_024392001.1:0-1051 GCF_016617805.1 Bactrocera tryoni
TAAATAAGTATCAATGGAGGCGGTCTAGTCAATGCAAGTTTCTTTCAATGGTGAGTTAAAAAAAAATTAATTAATGAAGTTCTTGGAGTGGCATTAAAATTTTGATAAGCATTCATTATTTGACAATAGCAGTCTTAGGTAACTTCAAATGATATATCCACGCATAGAAAATGAATTCACTGTTGCTTAATTGCTAAATTTTGTTGAACATCAAGTAATAGATTACTCATATGCTATGGCGTCAGTTATATTTTGATTTAAAAGTGGAAATTTTGGCTTGTGAAAAGACGAAGAACGTCCTGGGAGTCCAAAGAAGTTGAAAGATTAGGAACTAGAAGCATTACTCAATGAAAATTGAACTCAAGAAGAGCTTGCAGCATAATTGTTACCATTCCAAAAGGTTTAAAGCCAGCCGGATATATTCAAAAGCAATGAAATTGAGTATATATAATATGAATTGGTGCAAAGAGACATGATTTTGCATCTCAGAAATATTGCTTGAGCGCTACTAAAAGAAATGGGTTTTGCATCAAATTATGACTGGTGATAGATCCATTATAAAAACTCTAAATGCAAAAAATCATATGTGAAACTTGGCCAACCAGCCAACTCAACGGCAAAGCCATATATCCATGACACCAAGGTAATGGTCTATATTTGAAAGGATCAGAAGGGGGAGCTGTATAAGCTTCTAAAGCCATTAAAGTAAATACTACCGACAACTCATCACCTTGAAGTGATTAATTGCCGACAAATGACCGGAATTCGCGACTAGACACGAGGCAACAATTTCCATCATAGCAACGCTCGGCCTCCTGTTAAAAACTATTTGGAAAACAGGGGCTGAAAAGATTTGCCTCACCCGCCTGGTAGTCCAGACTTTGCCCTTTTCGACTACTATTTGTTGCGGTCGATGAAAACGGTCTCACAGGCATACGATTCACATCAACACAAGGTATTTAAAATTGCTTGATTCATTCTTAGTGTAGTACTTTTGGGATAGAATCCACAAATTATTAGAAAGCTGAAAAAATGTCATACATATCTTCAC
>NW_024392002.1:0-1593 GCF_016617805.1 Bactrocera tryoni
TGTATATAATTTACTGTTTTTATACTCTCGCAACAAGGTTGCTAAGGAGAGTATTATAGTTTTGTTCACATAACGGTTGTTTGTAAGTCCTAAAACTAAAAGTGTCAGATATAGGGTTATATCGAGTGTGATTTTTTAAAGAGCTTGATAACTTTTAAAAAAAAAAAAACGCATAAAATTTGCAAAATCTCATCGGTTCTTTATTTGAAACGTTAGATTGGTTCATGACATTTACTTTTTGAAGATAATTTCATTTAAATGTTGACCGCGGCTGCGTCTTAGGTGGTCCATTCGGAAAGTCCAATTTTGGGCAACTTTTTCGAGCATTTCGGCCGGAATAGCCCGAATTTCTTCGGAAATGTTGTCTTCCAAAGCTGGAATAGTTGCTGGCTTATTTCTGTAGACTTTAGACTTGACGTAGCCCCACAAAAAATAGTCTAAAGGCGTTAAATCGCATGATCTTGGTGGCCAACTTACGGGTCCATTTCTTGAGATGAATTAAGCCAGTTCTCCGAAGTTTTCCCTCAAAATGGCCATAGAATCGCGAGCTGTGTGGCATGTAGCGCCATCTTGTTGAAACCACATGAGTCAACATTTAAATGAAATTATCTTCAAAAAGTAAATGTCATGAACCAATCTAACGTTTCAAATAAAGAACCGATGAGATTTTGCAAAAGTTATCAAGCTCTTAAAAAATCACCCGATATATACCAAAGTGATATAATGATGATTGATAAAAATTGAGATATCATGATGAAACTTGGTACACGTATTTCTTGGCTCCATAAGAAGGTTAAGTTCGAAGATGGGCAAAATCGGCCCACTGCCACGCCCACAAAATGGCGGAAACCGAAAACCTATAAAGTGTCATAACTAAGCCATAAATAAAGATATTAAAGTGGAATTTGGCACAAAGGATCGCATTAGGGAGGGGCATATCTGGACGTAATTTTTTTGGAAAAGTGGGCGTGGCCCCGCCCCTACTAAGTTTTTTGTACATATCTCGGAAACTACTATAGCTATGTCAACCAAACTCTACAGAGTCGTTTCTTTCAGGCATTTCCATATACAGTTTAAAAATGGAAGAAATCGGATAATAACCACGCCCACCTCCCATACAAAGGTTATGTTGAAAATCACTAAAAAGTGCGTTAACCGACTAACAAAAAACGTCAGAACACTAAATTTTACGAAAGAAATTGCAGAAGGAAGCTGCACCCAGGCCTTTTTTAAAAATTGAAAATGGGCGTGGCGCCGCCCACTTATGGACCAAAAACCATATCTCAGGAACTACTTCGCCGATTTCAATGAAATTCGGTATATAATATTTTCTTAACACCCTGATGACATGTACGAAATATGGCTGAAATCGGTTCACAACCACGCCTTCTTCCAATATAACGCTATTTTGAATTCCATCTGATGCCTTCTCTGTATACATTAGGAACCAATGATGATAGCGGAATAAAACTTTACACAAATACGGTATTTGAAAAATATGTAAATGACGGATAATGAAATCTCGATTATCACTTTATCATGCGAGAGTATAAAATGTTCGGTGACACCCGAACTTAGCCCTTCCTTTCTTGT
>NW_024392003.1:0-2806 GCF_016617805.1 Bactrocera tryoni
GGGCAAATCAGAGTTTACTAAAAAAACAAAAATGGTTTTCCCGAATATTATTAATTCTTTGTATTTTAGGTTGAGGCTGTTAGCTTACTTGTGCACTTTTTGCCTCTTTGGTATATTTCTTTGTTGATAATTTTTTTCCCAATTACATCTGTTACTTCTAGCCTGTACTTGGTTTGTTTGTATAGGCCTAGGATAACTGATTATTTGATTTGATTGGTCGAGAAGGATATTTTTGGTTTGTATTAGTTATATTTTGCGGTTACCTCAAATTATTTTGAAAGTTTATATTAAATTGTTGTTTTCAAGAATCAATTTCTTGATCTTTTTTTTTGAGAATTGCAACGTGAATTGTGACCTCATCTGGTTTGATTGAAGTTCTTGCGCTTTGGCAAGGGCATTAGGCAAGTCAGTCGGCGTCAAAGTAAAAAGTATGTGGTTTAAAGGGTAGCTCAAACCAGTTATGAAGGTTCTGATTGCGGTTTTCCGATTTTTAATATTTAATTGCTTGGTTATTTCGGAATTTGTTCCGTGCGTCTTTATTGTTTTATTTATTAACAATGTCAATTTATTATTGACATCATTGTAGTAGTCTATTAAGGATTGTGATCCTTGTTTAAGTATGCTCATTTCTTGGTCAATTACCGGTATTGGCCTTCTATCTGCAAACGCAAAATCTAATCTCGAAAACATGGGCTCTAAATTTTAAACTGTGCCATGGTTTGTCAAAATATCGTTAACGTTGCCCGCAATCTTGTTTCTCAAAATATCTCCTACTCCCTCCTATATAGAGACTCATTGAATTTTTTGCAGCTTCTCTCCAGCTGACGTATGACCTTGACGAGAATTCCGCTAAAGATTTTACAATTTCTAAATTTTCATTGCATATACATAATTGAGTCGTTAATTGTCTGTGTTTCATATTCAGTCACCTGCGTAGCAATTGCTATATTTTTTATTGGTTATTTAGCTGATCTATTTAAGCTCTTAAATTCGTCGTTTGCGTCGCTATCAGTCGAGCTATGTCTTCTGCAGTAAAATTACTAACCGCCATTTTCGAAAATTTTAGAATTATGTTGTCCACTTTACAAAAAATTATATAATAATAATGAATTATAAATACAATAATAGTATAATTTATCTCGTTTTCTTTTTTATTTACATATATGTACATATGTATTTAATAGATGTATAAGAATTTATTTTGTTTTCATTTTTCGTAAATAAGGGCACTTGTGAATTTTCCATTTAATTAATAAATATAGGATTTACTTACAACTGACTTAATGTTGTTGTTGCTACTGCTGCTGTTATTACTATTGCTGTTAGTTCTCGCACTAATTATTTAAAAGGCAGAATAATTTTGAATTTAATTTTCCATTCAGTCTGATAGCTCTGACAGACGACAGCGCTAATATGCATTAGCGGGCTTAATTTACATTTACTTGCGCATCTGAGCAATGTTAATGCAAGTTTGTAATGCACAATTTGAGTAGGCAACACTGCCCAAAAATGGCTAGTTTCTGCTATTGTTTGACAGATGTCGCTTGAAATCTGCCGCCTTGTTTGTGTCTACAGCTTCAGAGGTAAACAGTTTTTGTATTGCGAATTAAATTATATGCAAGTATATTAACAAAAAACAAATTTTAATCTTTTTAGATGGCAGAAAATAAGCAACGCACAGTTTGCTATCCATTTTTCCAATATTCTTAACTTTTTCGCACACTTTTATTTTACTTTTTTTTAATAAATAAACAAATTTCACTATCAGCTGTCTAAATGCACAAGTCTGCCGTCTGTCACCATAAAATTTCAATGCGCACTAGCGTTGCTTAAGGCGCATTAACTTTGCTCGTCTGTCAGGGCTATAAGTAACACGTGGCAGGTTATCCTAACATCAAAAATTGAAAAAGTAAGAATAATGGAATATTTTATTGCAAACTATTTGTCGATTGATAAGATAGCTTACATCTCAATTTTCAATCGCATTTTTTATACCCTGAACAGGGTATATTAAGTTTGTCACGAAGTTTGTAACACCCAGAAGGAATCGTCGGAGACCCTATAAACTATATATATGAATGATCAGTATGTTGAGCTGAGTCGATTTAGCCATGTCCGTCCGTCCGTCTGTCTGTCTGTCTGTATATATAAGAACTAGTCCCTCAGTTTTTAAGATATCGTTTTGAAATTTCGAAAACGTCATTTTCTCTTCAAGAAGCTGCTCATTTGTCGGAACGGCCGATATCGGACCTCTATAACATATAGCAGCCATACAAACTGAGCGATCGGAATCAAGTTCTTGTATGGATAACTTTCACATTTGATAAGATATATTCACGAAATTTAATATATGTATGTATACGATCTTATCTTATCACAAAACAATAGACCTATAACGATTATTTCCCGCACACTTTCCTCAACGGAGCAGAACTATGCGACAAACGAACGTGAACTACCGGCTATAGTTTGGGCTATAAAAACTCTTCGCCATTACCTTTATGGGGTTAAAAATATCCAGATTTTTACAGATCATAAGCCACTAATATTCTCGATGTCGGACAAAAATCCGAATACCAAAATGAAGAGGTTGCGTGCCTTTATCGAAGAGTTTTCGCCGACATTTCACTATAAGCCGGGAAGTGAGAACAAGGTCGCAGATGCGCTCTCCCGACAGTTCATCAATAATTTTAGCGAATCAATGGGCACAGCTCATAGTGAGGAATCATTAAGCAGAGTTATAAAGACATTAAAATACCCAATAAATCAATTTAAGAACCAGCTTATACTTACAAAATCATCACGT
>NW_024392004.1:0-1613 GCF_016617805.1 Bactrocera tryoni
TATTTTAGGTATAAATTTGTCGCTTGACGCTACATGATCCTTGAATTTGAGTCTTGAGTCTACTATTACAAAAAGGTACTTCAACTGTGGCTGTGAAGTAATCTTACATTCTCCTATGGTGAGCGATATCTTTTCTTTAATTTTTCTGGAGGTTATGAGCAAGACTTCTCATTTCTGTTCACTCTGCTCTAGACTCGTGGTCGCAATCTATCGGCGCAAAGCATTTATGCAGTCTTTGCATTTGATCCAGAGGTCATCCATATATGCGATTATTTTCACATTATTTGATTGCAATAATCTCAGCACTCCGTCGTACATCAGGTTCCATAGTGTAGATCAGTGTGCCCTCGTCCGTGTCGAATAATAATCTCGTGTATCGTGTAGAGCTTTTATTATGTTTGCCCACTTTGCGGAGTATTCATATAATGCGTCTTCGCCTGGTGCCTTTGCCGCATCCCAAACGGTCTCAAAATATTTACCCGGCACATTTCCCTTTCTTGGGAAAACGAAAGTTCAGAAATTACAGCCATTGTCGCTATTAATGTACATATCTGACACTTTCCTCTTAGTATGCCTGCTAAGCTTGTCGTTAGCAACATTAGATCAATTGTAGAACCCTTATTACTCTTTTGAAACGTATTTTGTGTGCCATTGTCTAAAATCGTGAGGTTTGTTTGACTCAAACATTCTAGATTGAGGCTACCACGATGATTTGTAGTTCTGATACCCCAAGCAATAGACCATGCGTTAAAATTATTGACGATTTGTTTCCGGTCTCTAGAGACAGATCCAGGAGAAAATCTTCAAATTCGCTAATTGTTGCGCAAGGACGATCATAGTAGCTTACAAAATACATATATACCTTGAATATCCGCCCAGGTAATGCCGTTATGGACTTCTTTGCAGGGTGATGTAAAAGTTTGTCCTTTGCTTTGCCATTTATATCTTTACTCCAAGTGCTTTCTTACCGGTGGCTATATTCCTCGCTTAGTAAGGCGAACTCTATGTTCTCTTCTAGAACTGTATTAGCAGTACTTTTGCTTCGGCGTAGTGATTAAGGTTTAGCTGTAATAACCTTATTTTTTCATTGTCCTCATCATTTCTACGTGCTTCGGACAGGTCTTACTTAAAACGGAGTGCTCTCCTTTGCAAAGCATACAGCTCTGGGCATTTTTGCACACCTTTGCCACGTGCCCTGCAACTCCGCAACGTGTACAGAGGGAGAAACTGTCAATCAGACTAACGTATTTGTGTGCCACATGACCCAGTTGAAAACACCTAAAACAACGGGTAATAGGTGAATATTCTCGTTGACGACGGATAGAACACTTAACTTTGCCCAATTTTAATGCAGCTTTAGCAAACTCAGCGCGCAAATAGCTCTTGTATGCCACTACGAGTTTTTATCATACTTTTGACGCTTGATTTCTTCTGGTTTTGGATCCCACACTCTTTTTTTAGTGCTCGCAGATTTCTTCAGGTTTTTTAATTTCGTCTAGATCCTTACACACTATTGTATGGTTATGGATTTTTGGCTGTATCAGCGCCATTTCGCCCCTCGCTTCTTCTAAGACGCTTCGGAATGATACGGCTCTCTTGTCTGCTTGATTTTT
>NW_024392005.1:0-2415 GCF_016617805.1 Bactrocera tryoni
AAGTCGAATACTTTAGCCGCTAGAGCGTTTAAAATGTTGAAACAAAATGCGCTTTTCTCAAAAAACTACATTTGTTTGTGGACACTATTGCCACGCTCCTGATAAAAATATAGGGTAGGTTAGGGGCTTTCATAAAAGCTCTGTAAATTATCTGACCGATGTTGTTTATTTGGCTCACCTAAGTCGAATGCTTTAGCCGCTAGAGCGTTTAGAATGTTGAAACAAAAATGCGCTTTTCTCAAAAAACTACATTTGTTTGTGAACACTATTGCCATGCTCCTGGAAGGGGTAGGTAATAGGTTAGGGACCTTCCTAAAAGCTCTTTAAATTATCTAACCGATGTTATTTATTTGAATCACCTACGTCGAATACTTTAGCCGCTAGAGCGTTTAAAATGTTGAAACAAAAATGTGCTTTTCTCAAAAAACTACATTTGTTTGTGAACACTATTGCCACGCTCCTGGTAGGGGTAGAGAATAGGTTAGGGACCTTCCTAAAAGCTCTGTAAATTATCTAACCGATGTTATTTATTTGACTCACCTACGTCGAATTAGCCGCTAGAGCGTTTACAAGATTGAAACAAAAATGTGATTTTCTCAAAAAACTACATTTGTTTGTGGACACTATTGCCACGCTCCTGATAAGGATAGAGGCTTTCATAAAAGCTCTGTAAATTACATAACCGATGTTGTTTATTTGACTCACCTAAGTCGAATACCTTATCCGCTAGAGCGTCTAAAATGTTGAAACAAAAATGCGCTTTTCTCAAAAAACTACATTTGTTTGTGAACACTATTGCCATGCTCCTGGAAGGGGTAGATAATAGGTTAGGGACCTTCCTAAAAGCTCTTTAAATTATCTAACCGATGTTATTTATTTGAATCACCTACGTCGAATACTTTAGCCGCTAGAGCGTTTAAAATGTTGAAACAAAAATTTGCTTTTCTCAAAAAACTACATTTGTTTGTGAACACTATTGCCACGCTCATGGTAGGGGTAGAGAATAGGTTAGGGGCTTTCATAAAAGCTCTGTAAATTATCTAACCGATGTTATTTATTTGACTCGCCTAAGTCGAATACTTTAGCCGCTAGAGCGTTTAAAATGTTGAAACAAAAATGTGCTTTTCTCAAAAAACTACATTTGTTTGTGAACACTATTGCCACGCTCATGGTAGGGGTAGAGAATAGGTTAGGGGCCTTCCTAAAAGCTCTTTAAATTATCTAACCGATGTTATTTATTTGAATCACCTACGTCGAATACTTTAGCCGCTAGAGCGTTTAAAATGTTGAAACAAAAATGTGCTTTTCTCAAAAAACTACATTTGTTTGTGAACACTATTGCCACGCTCCTGATAAGGATAGAGGACACGTTAGGGGCTTTCATAAAAGCTCGGTAAATTATCTAACCGATCTTGTTTATTTGACTCACCTAAGTCGAATACCTTAGCCGCTAGAGCGTTTAAAATGTTGAAACAAAAATGTGATTTTCTCAAAAAACTACATTTATTTATAAGCACTATTGCCACGCTCCTGACAGAGATAGAGAAAAGGTAAGGCACTTTCCTAAAAGCCCGTTAAAATATCTAACCGATTTTATTTATTTGACTCACCTGCGTCGAATACTTTAGCCGCTAGAGCATTTAAAATGTTGAAACAAAAATGTGCTTTTCTCAAAAAACTACATTTGTTTGTGAACACTATTGCCACGCTCCTGGTAGGGGTAGAGAATAGGTTAGGGGCTTTCCATAAAAGCTCTGTAAATTACCTAACCGATGTTATTTATTTGACTAACCTACGTCAAAATCTTTATCCGCTAGAGCGTTTACAAGGTTGAAACAAAAATGTGATTTTCTCAAAAAAATACATTTGTTTGTTAACACTATTGCCACGCTCATGGTAGGGGTAGAGAATAGGTAAGGGGCTTTCCTAAAAGCTCTTTAAATTATCTAACCGATGTTATTTATTTGACTCACCTACGTCGAATACTTTAGCCGCTAGAGCGTTTACAAAGTTGAAACAAAAATGTGATTTTTCTCAAAACACTACATTTGTTTGTGAACACTATTGCCACGCTCCTGGTAGGGATAGAGAATAAGTTGAGGGCTTTTCTAAAAGATCCTTAAATTATCTAACCGATGCTATTTATTTGACTCACCTACGTCGAATACTTTAGCCGCTAGGGCGTTTACAAAGTTGAAACAAAAATGTGATTTTTCTCAAAACACTACATTTGTTTGTGAACACTATTGCCACGCTCCTGGTAGGGATAGAGAATAAGTTGAGGGCTTTTCTAAAAGATCCTTAAATTATCTAACCGATGCTGTTTATTTGACCCACCTACGTCGAATACTTTAGCCGCTAGAGCGTTTACAATGTTGAAACAAACATGTGATTTTTCTCAAAACACTACATTTG
>NW_024392006.1:0-1068 GCF_016617805.1 Bactrocera tryoni
AAAAAAACAAGTAAGGAAGGGCTAAGTTCGGGTGTCACCGAACATTCTATACTCTCGCACAATAAAGCGATAATCGAGATTTCATTATCCGTCATTTACATATTTTTCAAATACCGTATTTGTGTAAAGTTTTATTCCGCTATCATCATTGGTTCCTAATGTATGTATTATACAGAGAAGGCATCAGATGGAATTCAAAATAGCGTTATATTGGAAGAAGGCGTGGTTGTGAACCGATTTCACCCATATTTCGTACATCTCATCAGAGTGTTAAGAAAATATTTTGTACCGAATTTCATTGAAATCGGTGAAGTAGTTCCTGAGATATGGTTTTTGGTCCATAAGTGGGCGACGCCCATTTTCAATTTTAAAAAAAACCTGGGTGCAGCTTCCTTCTACCATTTCTTCCGTAAAATTTAGTGTTTCTCACGTTTTTTGTTAGTCGGTTAACGGACTTTTAGTGATTTTCAACATAAACTTTGTATGGGAGGTGGGCATGGTTATTATCCGATTTCTTCCATTTTTGAACTGTATATGGAAATGCCTGAAGGAAATGACTCTATAGAGTTTGGTTGACATAGTTGTGGTAGTTTCCGAGATATGTATAAAAAACTTAGTAGGGGGCGGGGCTACGCCCACTTTTCCAAAAAAATTACGTCCAAATATGCCCCTCCCTAATGCGATCCTTTGTGATAAATTTCACTTTAATGTCTTTATTTATGGCTTAGTTATGACACTTTATAGGTTTTCGGTTTTCGCCATTTTGTGGGCGTGGCAGTGGGCCGATTTTGCCCATCTTCGAACTTAACCTTCTTATGGAGCCAAGAAATACGTGTACCAAGTTTCATCATGATATCTCAATTTTTACTCAAGTTACAGCTTGCACGGACGGACGGACAGACGGACGGACGGACAGACAGACATCCAGATTTCGACTCTACTCGTCACCCTGATCACTTTGGTATATATAACCCTATATCTGACTCTTTTAGTTTTAGGACTTACAAACAACCGTTATGTGAACAAAACTATAATACTCTCCTTAGCAACTTTGTTGCGAGAGTATAA
>NW_024392007.1:0-1107 GCF_016617805.1 Bactrocera tryoni
TCTTTACAAAAATACACAGAAAAAGTAAAATTCCATTAAAATTTAATAAAACAAGTAAGGAAGGGCTAAGTTCGGGTGTCACCGAACATTTTATACTCTCGCATGATAGAGTGATAATCGAGATTTCATTATACGTCATTTACATATTTTTCAAATACCGTATTTTTGTAAAGTTTTATTCCGCTATCATTATTGGTTCCTAATGTATATATTACACAGAGAAGGCATCAGATGTAATTCAAAATAGCGTTATGTTGGAAGAAGGCGTGGTTGTGAACCGATTTCACCTATATTTCGTACATGCCATCAGGGTGTTAAGAAAATATTATATACCGAATTTCATTGAAATCGGTCTAGTAGTTCCTGAGATATGGTCTTTGGTCCATAAGTGGGCGAGGCCACGCCCATTTTCAATTTTTAAAAAAGGCCTGGGTGCAGCTTCCTTCTGCAATTTCTTTCGTAAAATTTAGTGTTCTGACGTTTTTTGTTAGTCGGTTAACGCACTTTTTAGTGATTTTCAACATAACCTTTGTATGGGAGGTGGGCGTGGTTATTATCCGATTTCTTCCATTTTTGAACTGTATATGGAAATGCCTGAAGAAACGACTCTATAGAGTTTGGTTGACATAGCTATAGTAGTTTCCGAGATATGTAAAAACTTAGTAGAGGGCGGGGCCACGTCCACTTTTCCAAAAAAATTACGTCTAAATATGCCCCTCCCTAATGCGATCCTTTTGTGCCAAATTTCACTTTAATATCTTTTTATTTATGGCTTAGTTATGACACTTTATAGGTTTTCGGTTTCCGCCAATTTGTGGGCGTGGCAGTGGGCCGATTTTTGCCCATCTTTTGAACTTAACCTTCTTATGGAGCCAAGGAATACGTGTACCAAGTTTCATCATGATATCTCAGATTTTTTACTCAAATTTACAGCTTGCACGGACGGACGGACGGACAGGCAACGGATTTCAACTCTTACTCGTCACCCTGATCACTTTGGTATATATAACCCTATATCTGACTCTTTTAGTTTTAGGACTTTACAAACAACCGTTATGTGAACAAAACTATAATACTCTCCTTAGCAACTTCTTGTTGCGAGAGTAT
>NW_024392008.1:0-2960 GCF_016617805.1 Bactrocera tryoni
AACTCAATATCGACTACTAAATGTGTATATACAAGAAAATCGACTTTATACCTAAATATAAGATTGTCGAATTCTTCAAAATGCACTGCCGTTATGGCTTTATGTCAACTTCAGCAAGATGAAGAAAGTTAATTACCTTAAATAATCGATGTTAATGATTTAAAGCAACTCAATATCGACTGCTAAATGTGTATATGCAAGAAAATCGACTTTATACCTGAATATAAGATTGTCGAATTCTTCCAAATGCACTGCCGTTATGGCTTTATGTCAACTACAGTAAAATGAAGAAAGTTAATTAACTTAAATATTTGATGTTAATGATTTTCAGCAACTTAATATCGACTGCAAGATGTGTATATACAGGAAAATCGACTTTATACCTGAATATAAGATTGTCGAATTCTTCCAAATGCACTGCCGTTATGGCTTTATGTCAACTTCAGTAAGATGAAGAAGGTTAATTGACTTAAATATGTTAAATTAGTGTATTAGGGCAACTCAATATCGACTACTAAATGTGTATATACAAGAAAATCGACTTTATACCTGAATATAAGATTGTCGAATTCTTCCAAATGCACTGCCGTTATGGCTTTATGTCAACTTCAGTAAGATGAAGAAGGTTAATTAACTTAAATATGTTAAATTAATGATTTAAAGCAACTCAATATCGACTACTAAATGTGTATATACAAGAAAATCGACTTTATACCTGAATATAAGATTGTCGAATTCTTCCAAATGCACTGCCGTTATGGCTTTATGTCAACTTCAGTAAGATGAAGAAGGTTAATTAACTTAAATATGTTAAATTAATGATTTAAAGCAACTCAATATCGACTACTAAATGTGTATATACAAGAAAATCGACTTTATACCTGAATATAAGATTGTCGAATTCTTCCAAATGCACTGCCGTTATGGCTTTATGTCAACTTCAGTAAAATGAAGATGGTTAATTAACTTAAATATTTGATGTTAATGATTTTAAGCAACTCAATATCGACTGCTAAATGTGTATATACAAGAAAATCGACTTTATACCTGAATATAAGATTGTCGAATTCTTCCAAATGCACTGCCGTTATGGCTTTATGTCAACTTCAGTAAAATGAAGATGGTTAATTATCTTAAATATTTGATTTTAATGATTTTAAGCAACTCAATATCGACTGTTACATGTGTATATATAAAAAATCAACTTTATACCTGAATATAAGATTGTCGAATTCTTGCAAATGCACTGCCGTTATGGCTCTATGCCAACTTCAGCTAGATGAAGAAGGTTAAATATCTTAAATATTTGATCTTTATGATTTGAAGCAACTCAATATCGACTGCTAAATGTGTATATACAAGAAAATCTACTTTATACCAGAATATAAAATTGTCGAATTCTTCCAAATGCACTGCCGTTATGGCTTTATGCCAACCTCAGAAAGATGAAGAAGGTTAATTAACTTAAATATTTGATGTTAATGATTTGAAGCAACTCAATATCGACTGCTAAATGTGTATATACAAGAAAATCTACTTTATACCTGAATATAAGATTGTCGAATTCTTCCAAATGCACTGCCGTTATGGCTTTATGTCAACTTTGGTAGGATGAAGAAGGTTAATTATCTTAAATATATGATGTTAATTCTTTTAAGCAACTCAATATCGACCGCTAAATGTGTATATACAAGAAAATCGACTTTATACCTGAATATAAGATTGTCGAATTCTTCCAAATGCACTGCCGTTATGGCTTTATGTCAACTTAGGTAAGATGAGGAAGGTTAATTAACTTAAATATTTGATGTTAATGATTTGAAGACACTCAATACCGACCACTATATGTGTATACGCCAGAAAATCGACTTTATACCCGAATATAAGATTATCCAATTCTTCCAAAAGCACTGCCGTTAAGGCTTTATGTCAACTTCAGTAAAATGAAGAAGGTTAATTTACTTAAATGTTTGATGTTAATGATTTTAAGCAACTCAATATCGACTGCTAGATGTGAATATACAAGAAAATCGACTTTATATCTGAATATAAGATTGTCGAATTCTTCCAAATGCACTGCCGTTATGGCTTTATGTCAACTTCAGTAAGATGAAGAAGGTTAATTAACTTAAATATGTTAAATTAGTGATTTAGGGCAACTCAATATCGACAACTAAATGTGTATATACAAGAAAATCGACTTTATACCTGAATATAAGATTGTCGAATTCTTCCAAATGCACTGCCGTTATGACTTTATGTCAACTTCAGTAAGATGAAGAAGGTTAATTTACTTAAATATTTGATGTTAATGATTTGAAGCAACTCAATATCGACTGCTAAATGTGTATATACAAGAAAATCGACTTTATACCTGAATATAAGATTGTCGAATTCTTCCAAATGCACTGCCGTTATGGCTTTATGTCAACTTCGGTAAGATGAATAAGGCTAATTAACTTAAATATTTGATGTTAATGATTTGAAGCAACTCAATATCGACTGCTAAATGTGTATATACAAGAAAATCGACTTTATACCTGAATATAAGATTGTCGAATTCTTCCAAATGCACTGCCGTTATGGCTTTATGTCAACTTCAGTAAGATGAAGAAGGTTAATTAACTTAAATATGTTAAATTAGTGTATTAGGGCAACTCAATATCGACAACTAAATGTGTATATACAAGAAAATCGACTTTATACCTGAATATAAGATTGTCGAATTCTTCCAAATGCACTGCCGTTATGACTTTATGTCAACTTCAGTAAAATGAAGAAGGTTAATTTACTTAAATGTTTGATGTTAATGATTTTAAGCAACTCAATATCGACTGCTAGATGTGAATATACAAGAAAATCGACTTTATATCTGAATATAAGATTGTCGAATTCTTCCAAATGCACTGCCGTTATGGCTCTATGTCAACTTCAGTAAGATGAAGAAGGTTAATTAACTT
>NW_024392009.1:0-1287 GCF_016617805.1 Bactrocera tryoni
GTGTACTCTATGTGTCTGTTATCAGGCTTCCGTTTTTGTCTTTACAGAATCCGGCCCGGACTTGAATCCACTAGTTTACAGCCTTTTTTATGCATCCACTGATATTAAGGGATTATTGCATCTGCCTGTCTAAGGCGACTTATTTTGCTTCACAATCGCTTCAACAGAAGCTTGTAAAGCCGCTCTATGAGAGTGGCATAATGAGAAAAATGTATTAAGGCTCAGTTAAATGTTCCAATATCGAATATGGTAGCTTGGGCTGACATTTTGAATACAGGTCTTAATAGAGTACAAGCAAGGTTGTCTGTGTTACGAGATCCTGGCCTTTTGCTCTTATAAGGCAGTGCATTTAGAATCGACCAGATCCAAGAAGAAGTCATTTCATCTTACAACTACCACACCAAATTAATAATGATGAGAAGAGTACATATACTGAGGTCTGCCATTGTTTTAAGGAGAATTTAGTCTGGACATTAACTCATCAGCTATTTCTGCAAAGTGTCATCTCCACATACTTAGGGGACTGAATACAACGTGTTGAGCAAAGGGTGAAAAAATCAGTATAAATCAAAAAGTCACAGTTCGTTTTGGGTTACCTAGGATGTCCGCACGGATTTGAACCTGTTCTTTGTACCAAAGTTGAGGTAATTTTATACATATTAAAATTAAATTTCTTTTTATTTTATATTTTTTATTTAAAATTTTTTTTTTTTGACAATTTCTATATAATGGGTTGTCAAAAAAGTCTTGCGGTATTTTTGTTGATTTTTTTTTTTTTGTTGAAATTTAAATGAATTTTTGATGACTCATGCCCAGCTCTTGACCGATGTTGCGGCTGCTACTATGCCGGTCTCTTTCGACCAATTCAGCGACGACAGGACTTCCGGAGCATGGCGCATCTTCGTCCACCTCTACACCAGAACGAAAACGTTGAAACCATCGTTGTGCGGTGGAAATGGAAACTGTATCGGGTCCATAAACTGTACAAATTTTATTGGCGGCTTGAGATGCATTCTTGCCTTTATCGTAGTGGTACTGTAAAATATGCCGTATTTTCTTTTTATGTTGCTCCATGTTTGCGACGCTATAACTCACGAACGACTTAAAAAAAGCGACAATCAATCAAACACGTGTTAGCGCAAGAAATGAGCTTTCCAAAAAGGTATAGCATGACCCGATGCGACGAATAAAACTAGAACTACGCGCTTTCAGCGCCAACTAACGAAAATACCGCAAGACTTTTTTGACAACCGATTATTTTTAATTCTATTCCTCATTCCTTATGTC
>NW_024392010.1:0-1955 GCF_016617805.1 Bactrocera tryoni
AGAGAACGGCTTCCGTTGAGCGCAAAAATGTTCATGCACGATCAATACCCGAACTATCAGCACATTCGGCTTAAGCGCTCAAAATGGCATTCGTGAATATTTTCGCCACTGAGCTAAATTCAGCTCAATTGCGGTAAATTCGTTTGCTTGCTGAGTTTATTCACGCTCGTGTTGAAACAGCTCTACTCAAGAGTTCGCTCATTCGGCTCAACAATGATCGTGTTGAATGAAAACAAAAACACAAAAGAGCAAACTCAACGCCTATGAGCAAACTCAACGCATATGAATAAACTCACTGTGCTTGAATAAAAGCGCCGTCTCCTTAAGCGATTTGCAACACTTACATACATACATATGTCTGTTTAAATTTGAAGAATTTTTTGGCAAATATTTTAAAATATTGTTACAGGATTGGCAGTATATATGTAAATCCATTCCAAATAGTGCCATCCTCTTTAATAATTTCAGATAATATATTCCAAACATGGCTCCTTCCCTTATGTCGGGCTAACAATGTGTAGGCGTTTGTACGTATTTTTTCTAAAATATCTTCTTACTCCATATCGACAGGATGACAAATACATACTAAAATATAAGTTGCGTACCAAATTTTTAGTGCAATGCATGTGACACATAAGCTGATCGCGAACAAAGCATACAAAAACTATATACATACATACATACCAGAGAACTGCAAAACTCAGTTTTTCCTTAAATCAGCTCATACGCAAACTTTTCTATTCAATTTCAATCACTGAGCGAAAGTGAGCTAAACATTTCGTAAAGTGAGCTGAGCAGCTAAATATTTCGTGAAGTGAGCAAACGTGAGCAAAATTTCGGACCGAAGGCTCATTGTACGCGAATGAGCGATTCGGCAACTTTATGAGCTGATTTTTACTCAACGCTGTGTTTCGCTCAGTGATTGGACTTGAATAGAGAAACTTTTGCGTATGAGCTGAAGTTCAAAGGAAAAAGTGAGTTTTGCAGTTCTCTGTCAAGGAGCTCAAATCCAGTAAACCAACTCGGCTATCGAAGTGAATGCACACCCCTCTGAAAGAAGCTGAAGCGAATCAGTACATCTACAGCTACCATGATGGCAGCCACCTGCGCCTGAAAGACGGGCTTTACATATAAAGAGTGTTCAGTTATTTCAATTTATCTACTAGGAATTGGTGAGGGGTTGCTTTGATATGAACTTATCTAGAGTTTTATTTTTGTTTATTTTGTTTATTGATCGCTTGACAAACATTTATCTTGGATTTTCCACACATCTGGAATTTACAGAACGCGAATACAAACAGATTATATGTTTGTATATGTTTGTGTGTAGACAGATTTCTATGTAAGTGTATAAATATGTATATGTATATAACGGCGTTCAAATACTCTTTGCCTATCTGCTGAATTGTGATTGACATCAACATGCACATTTCTATTAAACATCATCATCAATAACAATTTGTGCAATTACAAATGAATTAAATACTTACGACCTCAAATATTTGTAGATGCACACATGCATACAGCCATTCTACATGCATATATACAAGTACATACGCGTAGTGCCTCGTTGATGGATGAGTTATGTTCATAAACTTTAACATGTCTAAGAACAATTTGTTGCACGCAAAACACTTTACATTTAATTTAAGTGCATCTATGCTCATTTACAATGAAACCGCCTGCGTCATTGCAGCATCTTTTTCTCCTTCAATTACGATTTTTACAATTCATACTTTTTAAGAAAATCAATATTTGCCCTAAGGTCTCATTATAAAACAACTTCATCTTAAATACAAACTTTCGTTGGAACCGCCTGTGGAAGATAAATCTATGAGGATTTTACATTTTCTTTTTCAGACGCATTGACTTGACTGAGTGTTGCTTATCATATGCAAGTTCGATTATTCAAAAACGCTTTAAAGGGGTATTCTAGTCTAGAATTTTGAAAAAAA
>NW_024392011.1:0-2248 GCF_016617805.1 Bactrocera tryoni
GAGCGTTATTAAAGTTGAAATTGAAACATGTGATTTTTCAAAAACACTACACTTGCTTGTGAGCACACGCTCCCGGTAGGATAATGTCGAGGCCAAGGCCTTAAATAGTTCAATCGAAGTTATTGATTGACTATCTACGTCGAACACTTTAGATTGTGAGCGTTGTTGAAATAAACATGTGATTTTTTCTCAAACATCACAGGGCACAGGTTCCTGTAGAATAGGGCTTAAAAGCCCTTGCCCAGGCGTCCGATGCTAATACTACCCGAATGGTCATTTCAGACGCAAGAAAGGTTTACAACGTTGAAACAAACATGTGATACCAAAACACCGCTACCTGCCGTCAGCCCCAGTAGAACAGAGCTCTTTAGCTCATCTAACCGATGCTATTATTTTGCTTCAATTCACGTCGAATACTTTAGATTATGCAGCCACAAAGTTAAATAACATGTGATTTTTCAAAAACACACTTGTCCGCTATTGTGCCGCGCTTCGGTAGTATATAATGCTGGCGGCCTTTCTGCGTTCTTCATCAACCCACGCTTTTACCAATTCACGTCGAATACTTCGACGAGCGTTTACAAAGTTGAAACAAACATTTTCAAAACACTGCCATTTGCATACCAAGCCTTTCGGTAGATAGAGAAATAAGCCGAGTCTTTCTAAAGATTTTGTAATTATCTAACCGATGCCATTTGTTGATTCACCTGTTGCCCAATACTTTAGATTGCCAGCCAAAGTAGAACAGATTTTTCTCAAAACACTGCTTCACTTTTCCCGATAGAGAATAAAGCCGATGCTGCCCAAATCGATGCTTTTTATCTGACTCACTCACGTCGTAACATCGACGCCAGAGCGTTTGTTTGTTGAAATGAACATGATTTTTCAAAACACCACACTTGCTTCAGAATGCTACTGCCACGCCCCGGTAGATAGAGCAAAACGTTGAGCCAAAGATCTAATACTTTAGACGTTGAACATGATTTTTCAAAACACCACATTTGTTGTGAGCTAATATACAGGCCCCGGCAGGAATAGTAGGCCAGGTTGAGGGCTCTCTAAAGCTCTTAAATTGTTTAATCGATGCATTTATTGACTCACTATGTCGAATGACGCTGTGAGCGTTACGGTTGAACAACATGTGATTTTTTTCAAAACACTGTTGATTCGTTTGTGAACGACATGCCTCGGAAGGAGAACAAGCTGAGTGCTTTTCCTAAAGATTTTTAAATATCAACCGATGATGACTCCACCCATGTCGAATACTTTAGATGCTAGAGCGTTTACAAAGTTGAAATTAACATGATTTTTCTCGAAACACTACACTTATTTGTGAACTATTAGCTGCGCTTCCCGGTGGTGAGAATAAGTTGGAGTATGTCTTTAACATTTTGATGCTACTTCAACTCCACGTCGAATTTCGACACTAGAGCGTTTATTATTGAAATAAATGCGGACGCCAAAACACGATTTGTTGTGAGCATTCGTTAGGCCTCCCTGCAGGAATAGAAATAGGTTATTTTCTAAAGCCTTTAAGAACCGACACCTGTCGAAGATCGCCAAAGTTGAACAACACAAAACACTGGCAGCCGCGTACGATGTCGCCACCGAGCATACCCAGCCGGGGATGGGAGGGATTACATGATGATAAAGATGTGATTTTTCTCTCAAAAACACCACACCCCAACGCCACGCCCCGGCAGGATAGAGAATAAGCCGAGAGCTTTTTCTTAAGGCCTCACCTAACCGATGCTATTTATTGACTCACCACGTCGAACATGTTGAACAACATGATTTTTCTCAAAAACACCATTTGTTGTGAGCACTATTGCAGTTCCGGCAGGAATAGTAGGCTGAGGATGCCTTAACATCTGACCTGTCGTGAATACTTTGACGCTAGAGCGTTTACAAAACATGATTTTTTTCAAAACACTACACTTGCGAATCCGCGCCGCGCTCCTGGTAGAATACGAGGTTTTTCTGTTTCCTAATGACGAATACGTTATTTATTGACTCCACAAAACGAACATTAAAGTTGAACATGATTTTTTTCTCAAACACCACATTTGTTGTGAGCACTATTCCCGGTAGAAGAAAATAGGTTGAGCGAAGTTCTTGCTCATTTGGTCTGATGCCATTCCACTAATCTAATTTTGTGACGCCAGAGCGTTTACAGTTAAAAAACCAAATACGTGATTTTCTCAAAACACTACACCCTGGTTTCCAGGTAAAACGCTCTTAAAGTGTC
>NW_024392012.1:0-4605 GCF_016617805.1 Bactrocera tryoni
TTTTAAGAGCTTGATAACTTTTTTTTTTAAAAACGCATAAAATTTGCAAAATCTCATCGGTTCTTTATTTGAAACGTTAGGATTGGTTCATGACATTTTACTTTTTGAAGATAATTTTATTTAAATGTTGACCGCGGCTGCGTCTTAGGTGGTCCATTCGGAAAGTCCAATTTTGGGCAACTTTTTCGAGCATTTCGGCCGGAATAGCCCGAATTTCTTCGGAAATGTTGTCTTCCAAAGCTGGAATAGTTGCTGGCTTATTTCTGTAGACTTTAGACTTGACGTAGCCCCACAAAAATAGTCTAAAGGCGTTAAATCGCATGATCTTGGTGGCCAACTTACGGGTCCATTTCTTGAGATGAATTGTTCTCCGAAGTTTTCCCTCAAAATGGCCATAGAATCGCGAGCTGTAAGTGGCATGTAGCGCCATCTTGTTGAAACCACATGTCAACCAAGTTCAGTTCTTCCATTTTTTGGCAACAAAAAGTTTGTTAGCATCGAACGATAGCGATCGCCATTCACCGTAACGTTGCGTCCAACAGCATCTTTTGAAAAATACGGTCCAATCGATTCCACCAGCGTACAAAACCACACCAAACAGTGCATTTTTCGGGATGCATGGGCAGTTCTTGAACGTTGGTTTAATGTCCAATAAAGTAAACTGAGTGCGAAACTTGGTGTCACGAATCGCATTAATTGTTTGCTCACTTGGTCGATTATGTAGACCATAAATCGGACGTAAAGCGCGAAACACATTTCGAACCGAACACTGATTTTGGTAATAAAATTCAATGATTTGCAAGCGTTGCTCGTTAGTAAGTCTATTCATGATGAAATGTCAAAGCATGCTGAGCATCTTTCTCTTTGACACCATGTCTGAAATCCCACGTGATCTGTCAAATACTAATGCATGAAAATCCTAACCTCAAAAAAATCACCCGATATATGCTGTAGTAATCCGATCTGAACAATTTTGCGGAGATTATATTATTACCTAAAGCAGTAATCCATGCCAAATTTTGTGAAGATACCACGTCAAATGCGAAAGTTTTCCATACAAGCCCTTGATTCCGATCGTTCGGTTTGTATGGCTTCTACATGCTATAGTGAGCCGATGTGAATAATTTCTTCCGATAATACATAATTTCTATGAACAATAACTCATACCAAATGTCGTGAAGATATATAGTCAAATGAGGAAGTTTCCCATGCATGCCATTGATTCCGACCATTCATTTTGTATGGCAGCTATATGCTATAGTTAACCGATCTCAACAATTTCTTCGGAGATTACATTGCTGCCTTAACAAATAATCCATACCAAATTTCGTCAACAGATCTTGTCAAATGCAAACGTTTTCCATACAAGAACTTGATTCCGATCGCTAAGTTTGTATGGCAGCTATATGCTATAGTAAGCCGATCCGAACAATTTCTTCCGATATAACATAATTATCTTAAAAATAACCTGTGCACTATTTTTTTGTTTTAATGTAACCAAACATGCCCAAGACTAAGAAAACTAATTAAAAAATAGTTCATAACATAAATATTTCTATTCATAGAAACTCAAATTTCTGTAAATTTCCTTTAACTCAGAAAATAAATTACAATTTTTTGAATTATTGACCAAAAACTAGAAAAATTGATATGCACTGATGTTTGACGATGAATATCTCGTAAACGCTTATCTTAATCGAAAAATCATACGATACCATTTTTATAGAGCAGTAAATTTCCTACAAAATTATGAGTTTCATCATTCATAATATTTAATTTTTTTTCATTGAGTTATAAAATTCATAAGAAATAAAAAATTTTCCCAAAAATAATCAAACTTTAACTGTTAATATCTTTTAAACGGTTGGGTTTACGAAAAAATCATGAGTGACCTTTTTTGTAAAGCATTCAATTGTCTACTAAATCTAAGAAACAATATATTTTTTTAAGTACTTGGAAGCGAGATATAAATTTTTCTATCTGATAATAAGAAAAAATAGAAAACTGTAAGTAGGAGGACCTTCCCGTTACAATTAAGAACTTATGCTTGGACAGGCTTTCTTAGAGATGTCTAGGAACCTATTTTTCCCAGTATCAAACGAAAAAAAAAAAATTTCTTTTGAATGTGGGACGAAAAGCAATCTAAAGAGATTCCAGAGCTGCTATTTCATCCAGAAAAAACAACGGTTTGGTGTGGTTGGAGTACCAGTGGAATCATGGGTTCATATTTCTTCAATAATGATAACGGTAACGTAATCGTCAATGGAGACTGTTATCGCGCAATGAGAACCGACTATTTGATGCTTGAAATGGAAGCTCGTGATCTCGACGACATTTTATTTTTTTAATCAAGATGTTGCCACTTCCCACATTGCGTCAGTCAATGGGTTTATTGAGAGAACACTTCGGTGTGCAGATAATTCCAGGTTTTGCGTCGGTCGATTCGCCACCAAGAATGTATGATATCACACCGTTAGACTTTTTCCTGTGGGTAAACGTAAAGTATAAAGTCTATGTGGTCAATCCCGTTTCGATTCAGGTCTTGGAGCAAAACATCACGCTTGTCATTCGTTAGTTACCCGTCGAAATGCTCGAACGATTGATCGAAAATTGGACTCAACGGATGTACCATTTCAGACGTAGCCGCGGCCAACAGAGATACGGAAGAGATACTTTTCAAAAAATAAATTCCAGAGAATGTTCTTTTGAAAAAAAGTAGAGAACTCCGAAATGGATCAGCCTTATATGACACGAAGCATTGATTATTTGCTGGGGAATCCATTATTTTCACTAAATGAGTTGTTTAAAATAGAAAATATTTTTCAATTTTTTTCATATCCAATAAATGGAATGTACAAAAAGTCACTTATATCCAAAACCAAGCATTGTCGTCTAAGCGTAATACATTTTTGAATCGTTGTTTCAGTGCAGGAAGTATAGAACAAATCCTCAGTCTCAAGATGGTTGTTTTTCATATCAAGGGTCACTGTTATCAAACCAATCAAAGTCTGTAACATCGGTTTTTGTAGTGCAATCCGTGCTGTCGGAAATTCAGCGCCTGTCATCTTTGAAGCCGCGACCAAGTAAAATGGCTTATCTTTTATTTTCTTGCCATGATGGAAAAGTCGAAATTTATGTGGCATGAACACTTCACCCTGATAGGAGTACACCACACATCTGTCAAGAAAAATCTTTGGAAGCTTTGTACGAAGGTTGTCTTTTATATTTCGGGATTTGGCAACCCGAGTGCTGCAATCTTGAGAATCACAACCTTATCGTAAAGTTCGATATGTTTGATGTTACGCATAACAGGAGCGTTTTAACATAAAAACGCTATTTGTGTTGTTTAAATTAACTTATTAAATGCTTTTCTACCAAAAAAGGAACTAAATTACGAAAAATTGTGTTTGAATATTTTTGACAACTTTCGAAAGATTAATTCAGCAACAGTGCATCGATGAACTCAATTCAGAATATGACGATGAAGCTCCATCAAAGTACAGTCTTTATCGATGGTTTGGTGAATCCAATCGAGGTCGTAGATAGGCATTAGTGAGACCAGTATACATTCAGTACTGCATGAACATTTGACCGTAAAAAATTCACGTTTTTAAAAAACGTTAAAAATAAATTAGCTATGCCTTGAAGCACATCTATGAAACCGTAAGAAATGTTGAAACGTGGATTTACACATATGCGCCCGAAAGTAAAGATCAGTCGACTGTATAAATGTTTCAAGATGAGAGGAATCCAAAAAAAGTTGATCGCACGACGCACGTAGAGCAGTAAATTCTGTGTGATACACAATCACTTGTTTGTTAGTTGACTTTCACCGCGACAATGCAGACTCTCTTACATCGTCTGAAACAACTGAATTTTTCAGTACTCAAATAATCAACTTGATGACTCGTTCAGCGTATACTTGTAGTTCTCACTTGTGACCGAATGTCTTTATTTAATTTCCGTGCGAAAAAATAAACTAAGGAGTCAACGTTTACGGTTATTACAATTTTTTTTCTAATCCCGAAATATAAAAGGCAATCTATTCTATTTTATGGCATGCTTAATATGATTTTTAGTTTACTCATATGACACCTTAAAGTTCAACAGCAAACCACTATCCAGTACAAACTTTCTGAAGAAGTTACACAATGATCCGGTTTAGCCACATGTGACTCAACGATTGGGTTGTCGGCCCAAAACATCGGTAAAATTTTGTCAAAACATCGAAATTGTACTACCTGGACCAGAATTTATAAATAACCTCACTGGAAAACTTGCAGGTGGTAAAGTTTGTTCCTTTTATGATTAAAAAAAGGCATCGAATGATTAAGTCATTCTGCAAACAATATAATAAAAGTAGTTGAGGTGAGCATAAAATTGAAATATGTACAGAATGAGGAATAAACATCAATGTGAAGTAACTTTTTGGTGATATAGTTGGATAGAAAAATATATAAGGTAAATAAAATTATGTGAGAATGCTAAAACTTTTTTCTTGATATCATGAAAGGTACAAAAAATGAAAATGGATATCTTTTTATACTCTCGCAACAATGTTGCTAAGGAGAGTATTATAGTTTTGTTCACATAACGGTTGTTTGT
>NW_024392013.1:0-1093 GCF_016617805.1 Bactrocera tryoni
TAAAACAAGTAAGGAAGGGCTAACTTCGGGTGTCACCGAACATTTTATACTCTCGCATGATAAAGTGATAATCGAGATTTCATTATAGGTCATTTACATATTTTTCAAATACCGTATTTTTGTAAAGTTTAATGCCGCTATCATCATTGGTTCCTAAAGTACATATATACTCGTATTATACAGAAAAGGCATCAGATGGAATTCAAAATAGCGTTATATTGGAAGAGGGCGTGGTTGTGAACCGATTTCACCCATATTTCGTACATGTCATCAGGGTGTTAAGAAAATATTACATACCGAATTTCATTGAAATCGGTCTAGTAGTTCCTGAGATATGGTTTTTGGTTCATATGTGGGCGACGCCACGCCCTTTTTCAATTTTTAAAAAAAGCCAGGATGCAGCTTCCTTCTGCCATTTCTTCCGTAAAATTTAGTGTTTCTGACGTTTTTTGTTTTTTGTTAGTCGGTTTACGCATTTTTAGTGATTTTCAACATAACCTTTGTATGGGAGGTGGGCGTGGTTATTATCCGATTTCTTCCATTTTTGAACTGTATATGGAAATGCCTGAAGGAAACGACTCTATAGAGTTTGGTTGACATAGCTACAGTAGTTTCCGAGATATGTACAAAAAACTTAGTAGAGGGCGGGGCCACGCCCACTTTTCCTAAAAAATTGCGGCCAAATATGCCCCTCCCTAATGCGATCCTTTGTGCCAAATTTCACTTTAATATCTTTATTTATGGCTTAGTTATGACACTTTATAGGTTTTCGGTTTCCGCCATTTTGTGGGCGTGGCAGTAATGGACCGATTTTGCCCATCTTCGAACTTAACCTTCTGATGGAGCCAAGGAATACGTGTACCAAGTTTCATCATGATATCTCAATTTTACTCAAGTTACAGCTTTGGACGGACAGACGGACGGACAGACGGACGGACGGACAGACAGACATCCGGATTTCGACTCTACTCGTCACCCTGATCACTTTGGTATAAATAACCCTATATCTGACTCTTTTAGTTTTAGGACTTACAAACAACCGTTATGTGAACAAAACTATAATACTCTCCTTAGCAACATTGTTGCGAGAGTA
>NW_024392014.1:0-775 GCF_016617805.1 Bactrocera tryoni
TTTAAATCATTAATTTAACATCTTTAAGTTAATTTACCTTCTTCATCTTACTGAAGTTGACATAAAACCATAACGGCCGTGCATTTGGAACAATTCGACAATCTTATATTCAGGTTTGAAGTCGATTTTCTTGTATATACACATTTAGCAATCGATATTGAGTTACTTTAAATCATTTATTTAACATCTTTAAGTTAATTTACCTTCTTCATCTTACTGAAGTTGACATAAAACCATAACGGCCGTGCATTTGGAACAATTCGACAATCTTATATTCAGGTTTGAAGTCGATTTTCTTGTATATACACATTTAGCAATCGATATTGAGTTACTTTAAATCATTAATTTAACATCTTTAAGTTAATTTACCTTCTTCATCTTACTGAAGTTGACATAAAGCCATAACGGCAGTGCATTTGGAAGAATTCGACAATCTTATATTCAGGTATAAAGTCGATTTTCTTGTATATACACATTTAGCAGTCGATATTGTTAATTTACCTTCTTCATCTTATTGAAGTTGACATAAGGCCATAACGGCAGTGCATTTGGAAGAATTCGACAATCTTATATTCAGGTATAAAGTCGATTTTCTTGTATATACACATTTAGCAGTCGATATTGAATTGCTTTAAATCATTAATTTAACATAATTAGGTTAATTTACTTTCTTCATCTTACTGAAGTTGACATAAAGCCATAACGGCTTTCATTGAAATCATTAACATTAAGCAGTCGATATTGAGTTGCTTTAAATCATTAATTTAACATCTTT
>NW_024392015.1:0-1048 GCF_016617805.1 Bactrocera tryoni
CTTCACATAGTAAAGTTTATTAACCGTCTTCATCTTACTGAAGTTGGCATAAAGTTAAAACGGCAGTGCCTTTGGCAAATTCCAGAATTTTACATTAGGTATAAAATCGATTTTCTTGCATGCACACGGTTAGAAATGCATTTCAAGTTGCTTAAAATCATTAGCTTAACATATTAAAGTTTATTAACATTCATCATCTTACAGAAGTTGGCATAAGACCATAACGGCAGTGCATTTGGAAAAATTCCACAATTTTACGTTTAGGTATAAAACCGATTTTTTTGCATGTGAACATTTAGAAATCCATATCAATTTGCTTCAAATCGTTAGCTTCACATTTTAAAGTTAATTAACCCTTATCGTCTTACTCAAGTGGACATAAGACCATAACGGCAGTGCATTTGAAAAAAATCCACAATTTTACATTTTGGTATAAAACCGATTTTCTTGTATATGCACATTTAGAAATCCATGTCGATTTGCTTCAAATCGTTAGCTTCACATATTAAAGTTAATTAACCTTCTTACAGAAGTTGGCATAAAGCCAAAACGACAGTCCATTTGGAAAAATTCCAGAATTTTACATTTAGGTATAAAACCGATTTTCTGGCATGTACACATTTAGAAATCCACATCAAGTTGCCTCAAATCATAAGCTTCACATATTAAAGTTAATTAACTTTCTTCATCTTACAGAAGTTGGCATAAAGCCAAAACGGCAGTGGATTTGGAAAAATTCCATAATTTTACATTTAGGTATAAAACCGATTTACTTGCATGTACACATTTAGAAATCCATACTAAGTTACCTCAAATCATCAGCTTAACATATTAAAGTTAATTATTCCTCATCATCTTATTCAAGTTGACATAAGACCAAAACGACAGTGCATTTGGAAAAAATTCCATAATTTTACATTTAGGTACAAAACCGATTTTCTTTCATGTCCACATTTGGCACAACGGCAGTGCATTTGGAAAAATTCCACAATTTTACATTTAGGTATGAAACCGATTTTCTTGCATGCACACATTTATAAATTCATAT
>NW_024392016.1:0-2532 GCF_016617805.1 Bactrocera tryoni
GATACCGGATGGTTAGTAGTGCTACATATAGTCATTTGAACTTTCATCTAACTACCACCAGGACTGTGTGAAATCACAACTTGAGCTTTTTACTGTGGGGATATGTAAAGTCTAAAGTTTATGCAGACAATCTCACTTCGATTCAGGCCTTGAAGCAAGGCATCGTCCGTGTCATTCGGCAGTTAGCAGTCGAAATGCTCGAAGAAGTCATCGCAATCTGGACTCGACGGAAGGACCATCTGGGACGTAGCCGCGGTCATATTTTCAAAAACTAAATGCCAAAGAATGTTCTTTCGAATTATACTAAACATTTCCCATTAAATTTGAAGTTTCTGTTTTTTTCGTTAAAAAAAGTAGGACACCTCGAAATCACCCGTAAACTGAATTTATCCCAGTAATTGAATGAGTAAATATTAAAAAAATTGCCTGTAATTTTACTCAGAGTCTTAAATAAAGAAAACTTAGTGCCTACGGCATAGCACGGCGGTGGTGGTGTTATGGTGTGGGAGTGTACGGCAAGTGGTAGCGTAGGTAATCTTGAATTTATTGATACTATTATGGATAAGAGGTTGTATCTTGATATTTTAAAAGCTAATTTAAAGCAAAGCGCTCGAAAATTTGGCCTCGAAAATGTGTTTCACTTTCAACACGATAATAATATGAAACACACAGCAGACATAATCAAGCTATGCCTGTTATATATTGTGCCGAAGCAATTGCTACACCTCCACAATCTCCAGATCTCAATCCTATTGAGGATTTTTGGGACTTATTGGAGCGCAGGATTCGGGAATACAGTATTTTATCCAAACTGGAAGAGACGGAAAAATTGGTAAAATCAATGCCAAAGCAGTTGGCAGAAGTATTAAAACGTAAAGTATACCCCACAAGTAATTAACCATCAGTTTACTTAATTTTGTGATACTGTGATTGTTCCTTACTTTTGTACGCAAACTTTTTCTGAACTGTTTCTTATTAGTCATGGCTTTTTCGTTTAATTTTTGTTTTAACTTTTGTTCTGATATTTTTCAACTCAAAGCATTTTTTTATAGTAAAACTAAATTTAAATTTTAAATTTGAAATGAATTTTACAGCCGTTTTTCAAATAGTTTAAAGCCTAGTCTAGAATAACTACGTTTTTCGTCACATAAAGAGGGGAAGACTTAAGGGAATAAGGGGTTACGTGGGTAAAAAACAGCCCTTTCTCAAAATTCGAATTTTTTATTGTCACAGACATACACTATTAACAAAAAAATTCCGAAAATTTTTGGAAAAAAAAATATTTTAAACTTTGTCATTGCAACGCTATTTTCGGTGACCCCTCGGAAAAAAGATGCACCCAAGTTTCCAGCATAACTCCTTGCAGGATTATCTAAAGTGAAAAACACGTGTTTTAGTTAAAACCCTTATTTAGAACTTGGGCGAAGGAAAATTGGATTTTTGGCAGACATTTTTACAAAAATATTAAAATTTCAGTGAAAATTTCGCGACATTTTTTTAAAATAGTTGTAATCGAAAAATAGTCCTTCCTCCAAGTCTTTAAGTATTGTATCCGAAAGACCTGTGTAAAATTTCATGAAGATCGGTAGAGTAGTTCTCGAGAAATCTTGCCAACCGACTTCAAAAACACAGTTTCGAGAAAACCCCGTTTAAAGACGGCGCACTTAGCCTAGCTTTTTACAAGCGCACAAGTTCTCAAGGCCGCTCCGAAACTAGTACTTGGATCAACTTGAAAATTTAGGTGTTAGGTGTCTAGAGGTGTTGTAGAATTTAATAAAACAATAAAAAAAATCGATTTTTTGAAACCCTTAATCCCGAAAAACTGAGGAGACAATAAATGACTCCTCAGACTTGAAATTGATGTCCTCAGCCAACTAGAAGGCCTATATTTTATCATACGGAGATCTTCAGAAGCCTCTCTGGGATATCTCAGATTTTCTGGTTTCAAAAGCTTAGGCTCATGAAAATGTATGAGAAACCTTCAGAATTTTTAAGCATAACCAGACATCTGTGGTTTCTTGACATCTTATATTTTTGAAAAAAATCTTTTTTTGAAGTGCTTAAATTTCGTTCTAGAATATAAGAAACATTACGAAATTATTTTCTGAGTGCTAGGGGATAATTACACACGAAAAAAAAACTAATATAAAAAATTCATTATTTTTTCTGTATATGGCGTCATTAAACTTTATCTTACATTTCATAAGAGTGATTGGGGTATGCTGTATTAGAATCCTTTACTATGATCTAATCGCCTGCGGATAAACCTTAATTCTGACCTATACTACGAACGATTGGAGTGTTTGAAGGCAGCAATTACGCAGAAGCAGCTAGCTTTGGTCAATAGGAGAGGGAGGTTTAAGGAAATTCGTGATAGGTAATTATTAGCACGTAAATATAGATATAAAGATATCTAGTAAATATTTTCAATATGAAAAATTCAGTCTCTGAGTTCAATAATCATTAACTATTATAACAGAATTAAGTTCCAAATTTTTATTTGGTACCTCAAAAGCGTTTAGATTACTGCCA
>NW_024392017.1:0-1180 GCF_016617805.1 Bactrocera tryoni
CCTCAAAATTGTTGACGTTGCGCAGGGTGATTGACGCGTACGCAGGGATTAAGATCTACCACACACCATTTACACTACAAAAAGGAAACCGGTAATAATGTTACAGTCAATGAAGAACGCTATTGAGCCATGAAAAATTACTTTTTCAAACCTGAATTGGAGATTGTTGACGTGGGCGACTATCGAAACAATCAATTTATTGAAGGAAAGCGCATTATCTCGCGTCGTAAACCTGTGGTGTGAGCTCCAAGAATGCGCGATTTAACACCAGGTTTTTTTGTTGAGTTATGTGAGGTCGTTTGTCTACGCAGGTAAGCTCGAGACGATTGATGCTTGAAAACACACATGTCTAAAAAGTTACCATTTAAAAATGTTCAAAATACGTGACGAGCTGAGTCGATTCAGCGATGTTCCTCAGTCTGTCTATCTGTCTGTACATAAGCGAACTAATTTCTTCAGTTTTTGAGGTATGGATCCGAAATTCCGCGTATGTCCTTTTCTTCTCAAGAAATTGTTTTTTGTGTGGAACCGACGATATCGGAACAATCTAGATCTCTTCGCGGAATTCTTCTTCTTCATTGCCGCAGACACCACTTACGCGTCCGAATTCTCATCCGATGTTGTTTTGATCTCTTCATTGGGGGTATTTTTTTACGTGGCGAGTCCCAAACCCAACGCACAACCCTGAGGAGGGATGTTTCATCTTCTCACTTTAGCTCGCCTTCAAGTGACTGTTTTTTGGCTACCCAAAGGATGTTTGGTATAAGACCAGAAGACGTGAGCTGCTTGAACCAGCTGTGAAAAAATCGTTTCTGGCCACTTCCAAGCGAATGGCGCTCAGAGGACTTTCTTCACTTGCGTGAACTTCTACACATGACTCTGTCCTCCTCCTCACGACATTCTTCTTCTTCTTAATTGGCGTAGACACCGCTTACACGATTATAGCCGAGTTAACAACAGCGCGCCAGTCGTTTCTTCTTCGCTACGTGGCGCCAATTGGATATTCCAAGCGAAGCCAGGTCCTTCTCCACTTGGTCCTTCCAACGGAGTGGAGGTCTTCCTCTTCCTCTGCTTCCCCGGCGGGTACAGCGTCGAATACTTTCAGAGCTGGAGTGTTTCTCGTCCATTCGGATAACATGACTCTAGCCAGCGTAGCCGCTGTCTTTAATTCTCACGACAT
>NW_024392018.1:0-1872 GCF_016617805.1 Bactrocera tryoni
TTCAACTGAAAAACAGGCTAAAAACTTTCGGAAATGTGAAAAAGAAAGTCACTCAAAAGATGAGCTCTTAATATTAATATTAAGAGGTGCCTCTATAAATTTTCTATTTTTCATATAAATAACATGATAGAGTGATAATCGAGATTTCATTATCCGTCATATTTTTCAAATACCGTACTTGTGTAAAGTTTTATTCCGCTATCATCATTGGTTCCTAATGTATATACTCGTATTATACAGAAAAGGCATCAGATGGAATTCAAAATAGCGTTATATTGGAAGAAGGCGTGGTTGTGAACCGATTTCATCCATATTTTGTACATGTCATCAAGGTGTTAAGAAAATATTATATACCGAATTTCATTGAAATCGGTCTAGTAGTTCCTGAGGTATGGTTTTTAGTCCATAAGTGGGCGACGCCACGCCCATTTTCAATTAAAAAAAAAGCCTGGGTGCAGCTTCCTTCTGCCATTTCTTCCGTAAAATTTAGTGTTTCTGACGTTTTTTTTTTAGTCGGTTAACGCAATTTTAGTGATTTTCAACATAACCTTTGTATGGGAAGTGGGCGTGGTTATTATCCGATTTCTTCCATTTTTGAACTGTATATGGAAATGCCTGAAGGAAACGCCTCTATAGAGTTTGGTTGACATAGCTATAGTAGTTTCCGAGATATGTACAAAGAACTTAGTAGGGTGCGGCGCCACACCCACTTTTCAAAAAAAATTACGTTCAAACCTCCCTAACGCGATCCTTTGTGCCAAATTTCACTTTAAAATCTTTATTTATGGCTTAGTTATGACACTTTATAGGTTTTCGGTTTAGCCATTTTGTGGGCGTGGCAGTGGGCCGATTTTGCCCATCTTCGAACTTAGCCTTCTTATGGAGCCAAGAAATACGTGTACAAATCGAGTTTTCTCGTAAAATAATCGATTTTTCGAATGTCAAGAATCAATTCTTAATCGATTTCGACTAGTGAAGATCGATTCCGAAAAATCGATTATTTTACGAGAAAACTCGATTCTCGAGCAGAATCGGAATCGAGTTTACCATCCCTACTGGCAGCCATCGCGTGCACATTATATATAATACTATAGCTGAAATATAGAATTAAATTATAAGACATACTTAAAAACAAAAATAGTTTAATTAAAAATTAAATCAATTTTATTTGTTATGTATACTCAGCGCTAAACAAAATAATGTTTAAGAATATTTGTTGACTTAATTTCATTAAAATATCACAAATTCTAGCCAATAGAAATTGTTTAAAGTCAGATAGGAGGTCGGAAATTACTATACTCGTACAGCGTATTTTGGGAGTCGGTTTGTAGCAGTAACTTTCAGCTTTGCCCAGGTTCACCTGGGAACATAGATGGCGTTACTAGAATTAAATCCACATGGGCGTGTATTAACTTGACAGCTGTTGGATCATTAGTTTTTGAGTTTGAGTGAAGTAACTTTGATTATGGTGAATAAAAAGGTGAATTAAAAATATTGCTTTATGAAGGGGAAAAATACATTTGAAGCAAAAGCTTGGCTTCATGACGAGTTTCCGAACACTGCCACAGGTAACTCAATACAGTGGATGCCCAAAAGAGGTTGTTTCCGATAAAAAAAATATTTTTGAATGACCGTGAAGTAAAGATGTTCTAAATAGTAGACAGTCAAAATATATCATACCATGTACATACAAGTACAATATGTGACAATGGATAAAACATGGCACCAACATTTCACACCGAAGTCCAATCGACAGTCAATCGAGTGGACTGCACACGATAAATCCGCTCCAAAGCGTACAAAACGCAACAGTTGGCTGACAAGATTATAGCGTCTATATTTTGGGATGCGAAACTTTGAAAAAGGAAGTAT
>NW_024392019.1:0-1458 GCF_016617805.1 Bactrocera tryoni
ACTAAGCCATAAATAAAGATATTAAAGTGAAATTTGGCACAAAGGATCGCATTTGGGAGGGGCATATTTGGACGAAATTTTTTTGGAAAAGTGAGCGTGGCCCCGCCTCCTACTAAGTTTTTTGTACATATCTCGGAAACTATTATAGCTATGTCAACCAAACTCTACAGAGTCATTTTCTTCAGCATTTCCATATACAGTTCGAAAATGGAAGAAATCGGATAATAACCACGCCCACCTCCCATATAAAGGTTATGGACTTAAAATCATATTCAGGAACTATTATTTCAATTTGTGCTCGGTATATATTTTAACACCCCGATGACACAAATGAAATATAGGAATGGTTTACAATACGCCTCTTTCCACATAACGTTATTTTGAATTATTCGATGCCTCCGTACAATATATGTGCTCAGATGATGAACAAAACTTCACACAAATATGCATTTGAAAAATATGTAAATGAAAATGTTCGGTGACAACCGAACTTAGCACTTCCTTACTTGTTTTATATATAAATAATACTCACTGACCGACATATTCGGCAGAAAACTAGTTGGAACAAGTAAGGAAGGGCTAAGTTCGGGTATCACCGAACATTTTATACTCTCGCATGGTAAAGTGATAATAGAGATTTCATTATTCGTCATTTACATATTTTTCAAATACCGTATTTGTTAAAAGTTTTATTCCGCTATCATCATTGGTTCCTAATGTCGTATTATACAGAGAAGGCATCAGATGGAATTCAAAATAGCGTTATATTGGAACAAAGCGTGGTTATGAACCGATTTCACCCATATTTCGTGAATGTCATCAGGGTGTCAAGAAAATATTACATACCAAATTTCATTGAAATCGGTCTAGTAGTTCCTGAGATATGGTTTTTGGTCCATAAGTGGGCGACGCCACGCCCATTTTCAATTTTTAAAAAAAGCCTGGGTGCAACTTCCTTCTGCCATTTCTTCCGTAAAATTTAGTGTTTCTGACGTTTTTTATTAGTCGGTTAACGCACTTTTAGTGATTTTCAACATAACCTTTGTATGGGAGGTGGGCGTGGTTATTATCCGATTTCTTCCATTTTTGAACTGTGTATGGAAATGCCTGAAAAAAACGGCTTTATTTATGGCTTAGTTATGACACTTTATAGGTTTTCGGTTTCCGCCATTTTGTGGGCGTGGCAGTAGGCCGATTTTGCCCATCTTCGAACTTCTTATGGAGCCAAGGAATACGTGTACCAAGTTTCATCATGATATCTCAATTCTACTCAAGTTACAGCTTGCACGGACGGACGGACGGACAGACAGACAACTGGATTTCGACCTACTCGTCGCCCTGATCACTTTGGTATACATAACCCTATATCTGACTCTTTTAGTTTTAGGACTTACAAACAACCGTTATGTGAACAAAACCATAATACTCGTTAGCAACATTGTTGCGAGAGTATAAAAA
>NW_024392020.1:0-903 GCF_016617805.1 Bactrocera tryoni
TATCGGGTGATTTTTTTAAGAGCTTGATAACTTTTTTTAAAAAAAAAACGCATAAAATTTGCAAAATCTCATCGGTTCTTTATTTGAAACGTTAGATTGGTTCATGACATTTACTTTTTGAAGATAATTTCATTTAAATGTTGACCGCGGCTGCGTCTTAGGTGGTCCATTCGGAAAGTCCAATTTTGGGCAACTTTTTCGAGCATTTCGGCCGGAATAGCCCGAATTTCTTCGGAAATGTTGTCTTCCAAAGCTGGAATAGTTGCTGGCTTATTTCTGTAGACTTTAGACTTGACGTAGCCCCACAAAAAATAGTCTAAAGGCGTTAAATCGCATGATCTTGGTGGCCAACTGCCCATGCATCCCGAAAAATGCACTGTTTGGTGTGGTTTGTACGCTGGTGGAATCATTGGACCGTATTTTTTCAAAGATGCTGTTGGACGCAACGTTACGGTGAATGGCGATCGCTATCGTTCGATGCTAACAAACTTTTTGTTGCCAAAAATGGAAGAACTGAACTTGGTTGACATGTGGTTTCAACAAGATGGCGCTACATGCCACACAGCTCGCGATTCTATGGCCATTTTGAGGGAAAACTTCGGAGAACAATTCATCTCAAGAAATGGACCCGTAAGTTGGCCACCAAGATCATGCGATTTAACGCCTTTAGACTATTTTTTGTGGGGCTACGTCAAGTCTAAAGTCTACAGAAATAAGCCAGCAACTATTCCAGCTTTGGAAGACAACATTTCCGAAGAAATTCGGGCTATTCCGGCCGAAATGCTCGAAAAAGTTGCCCAAAATTGGACTTTCCGAATGGACTACCTAAGACGCAGCCGCGGTCAACATTTAAATGAAATTATCTTCAAAAAGTAAATGTCATGAACCAATCTAACGTTTCAA
>NW_024392021.1:0-881 GCF_016617805.1 Bactrocera tryoni
ATACGGCATTTATAATTGCGGTATTTAAATGGATCACAACGAGAACAATTTTCTAATCAAAATATTTAATGAATAATTTGTCAATTATATAATTTAAGCATACAAAATAAAATTAATCACGTATAAAATAACCGCCACAAATATTGGGAGTTATTGCAGTGCAACAATCAAACAGTTTAGCTCATTCTTTCATTTTCCCCTAACAAAATGAATTTGGGAACTTTTCCTGCATTTATCACTGGTTTCTATCTTCTCACTCAATTGGCATCGGCAATAGCATACATGAAGTTCACGAATTTGAAGTGTGAGAACTACGACAAAAGCTTCATGAATTTCCGAAAATGCGATCTTAAGGCTTTGTCTCGCAACAAAGTCGCGCTCACCATGGACATTCAACTTTTCCAATTGCCAATAAGAAATTTCAGCGTTAATTTGGATGTTTATAAAAAGGCGAATGGCTATCGTCCTTTCCTTTTTAATATAACAACAAATTTTTGTCAGTTTTTCAAAAACAAGAAGCGACTACCTTTTGGCAAGCTGATAATGGATATATTGGAAATATATTCCAATATAAACCACTCTTGCCCCTACAACGTAAGATTTCATTAGTTTGCTATTTATTTAAAAATAATTCAAATAATTTCTAGCATGACTTCATCGTCAAGGATTTGGTGCTCCAGACCGAACAACTTCAATCACTGCCTGTGCCAACTGGTGAATACCTTCTGCGAATTACGTCCGCATTCTACAATGTTTGGAAATATAAGGTGGATACATATATACAAATAGTAGAAGAATGAATTCCACTACACGACAAAAACGACAGTTTTCTGGTCGTGAATAAAAACTAACTTGTTAAATACCTTCATCTTCAAAATTTA
>NW_024392022.1:0-3302 GCF_016617805.1 Bactrocera tryoni
TACCCTTGACAGGGTATATTAAGTTTGCAACGATGGTTGTAAGAGCCAGAAGGAAACGTCAGATACCCTATAAAATATGGCACATATCTAAATGATTAGCGTGACAAGCTGAGTCGATTAAGCCGTCTCCAACCGTCTATATATACGGAACTATTTCTTCAGTTTCTAAGATATCGATCAGAAGTTTTGCACACGTTCCTTTCTCCCCATGAAGTTGCTCATTTTGTAGCAACCATCGATATCGGCAATAATGCAATATCCGAACAAATTTTCCAAAGCGGATTACTATATCATGTCATACAAACTGAACAATCAGAATAAAGTTCTTGTAAGGAAGATTTTCGAACATCCTGGTGACTTTATACTGCATATATCGGCCAATATTTAAGATACTTCAAAATTGCATAACGTATATTGTTCATAACAGCGTATATTAGTGCCTAAAATAGATAAATTTGGACGGAAGCTTAACCTAGCACCCATATAACTAATATCAAGATTTTCAAACATCGGGCTGACTTTATTCCTCAAACCCAGGTAACAATTTTTTAGTATGTGGCATAATAATGGTCAATAGATAAAATTGGATCGATTTTTTCGTTTTTTCTAACAAGCCTTATCCTGTTGGTCAGTATTTAAGTTCTATATAGTGTATCCCTTGAGGCATTTGCCTGGCTTTGATTGATGCAAGTTGTAAGAGTATAAACTGTTCGGCTACTTTTATACCCTGAACAGACCCAGATAACAAACCGAACGTCGGAGACCCTATAAAGATTATACCTAACTCTTTTTTACACGGTAGATACGTTCCTCGGAAATCCGTGTAAAAAAAGAGGTGTTTCGGAGAGTAAAATGGGGATACGTTCCATGTCATCTGAAAACCGTGTAATATGAAATAAATAACTATCTTACTTCGAAAAACCGTGTAAAAAATAGTTGAAAACTACTAAAAATTTCAGATATGCATACAAATTGTATGTTTAAATGGCATTTTATTGAGCATTAAAAACTTAGTATACATAATTCATACAGGTGAAAAAATTGGTAGAGTGTGCAAAAAACAAAAGAAATCTGTTAATCAAGAAGTTGCTCATTTGTCGGAACTGGAGTCAATGATATCGGACCACTATAACTCGCTTCAAGAATATAGCTGCCATATATGAACTGAACGATCGGAATCATGTTCTTGTATGGAAACTTTCACATTTGACAATATATCTTCACCAAATTTGGTATAGATTATTTTCTAAGCCAACAATGTAATCTCCGAAGAAATTGTTCAGATCGGACCACTATAACATATAGCTTCCATACAACCTAAATGATCGGAATCAAGTTCTTGTATGGAAAACTTTCACATTTGACAAGATATATTCACGAAATTTAGTACATATTATTTTCTAGGGCAACAATGTAATCTCCGAATAAATTATTCAGATCGGCTTACTATAGCATATAGCTAACATACAAACTGAACGATCGGATTGTAGTGCTGGTATGGAGAAAACTTTCACATTTGACAAGATATATTCACGAAATTTGGTATATGTTATTTTCTAAGGCAACAATGTAATCTCCAAAGAAATTGTTCAGATCGGTTAACTATAGCATATACATAGCTGCCATACAAATTGAATGATCGGAATAAATTGCTTGCATGGGAAGCTTCCTCATTTGACGTAGTATCTTCACGAAATTTTACTTGATTTACTGCTTAAGGTAATAATATAGATAACAGGTTCCCTGTCCTCATACAAGAATTAATTTTTAACGGTACACGTGCAACACTTATTTTTGAAATTATAATGCTGTAGGCGTTTAAGGAGGTTATCGATGAATTTTTGAACTATCACATCTTGACTGCGATATAACGGTAAAAATTTGTATCAGCTATGAGTACACGGGCGATGTCTACGAAGTTGAATTGCATACGCTCAATATATCATCGGTGGCCGCATATCCGCACATATACATATGATACATAGAGCGTATGCAATTCAACTTCGTAGTGACACGTTCGTGTATCATAGCTGATACAAATTTTTTTTACCGTTATATCGCTGTCAAGATGTGTGGGATAGTTCAAAAATACATCGATCCATAACCTCTAAAAAATGTCTACAGCAATATAATTTCAACAAGTAAGGAAGGGCTAAGTTCGGGTGTCACCGAACATTTTATACTCTCGCATGATAAAGTGATTAGCGAGATTTCATTATCCGTCATTTACAATTTTTTTCAAATACCGTATTTGTGTAAAGTTTTATTCCGCTATCATCTTTGGTTCCTAATGTATATAGTATTATACAGAGAAGGCATCAGATAGAATTCAAAATAGCGTTATATTGGAAGAAGGCGTGGTTGTGAACCGATTTCACCCATATTTCGTACATGTCATCATGGGTGTTAAGCAGTAATATACACTGAATTTCATTGAAATTAGTCCAGTAGTTCCTGAGATATGGTGTTTAGTCCATAGTGGGTGACGCCACCACTTTCAATTTTTCAAAAAAGCCTGGGTGCAGCTTCCTTCTGCCATTTCTTCCGTAAAATTTTAGTGTTTCTGACGTTTTTTGTTAGTCGGTTAACGCACTTTTTAGTGATTTTCAACATAACCCTTGTATGGGAGGTGGGCGTGGTTATTATCCGATTTCTTCCATTTTTGAACTGTATATGGAAATGCCTGAAGGAAACGACTCTATAGAGTTTGGTTGACATAGCTATAGCAGTTTCCGAGATATGTACAAAAAACTTAGTAGGGGGTGGGGCCACGCCCACTTTTCCAAAAAAATTACATCCAAATATGCCACTCTCTAATGCGATCCTTTGTGCCAAATTTCACTTTAATATCTTTATTTATGGCTTCGTTATGACACTTTATAGATTTTCGGTTTTCGCCATTTTGTGGGCGTGGCAGTTGGCCGATTTTGCCCATCTTCGAATTTAACCTTCTTATGGAGCCAAGAAATGCGTGTACCAAGTTTCATCATGATATCTCATTCTTTACTCAAGTTGCAGCTTGCACGGCAGACGGACGGACGGACAGACAGACATCCGGATTTCAACTCTACTGTCACCCTGATCACTTTGGTATATGTAACCCTATATCAGACTCTTTTAGTTTTAGGACTTACAAACAACCGTTATGTGAACAAAACTATAATACTCTCGTTAGCAACATTGTTGCGAGAGTATAAAAATAAGTGTTGCACGTGTACCGTTAAAAATTAATTTTTGTATGGGGACAGAGAACCTGTTAATGTGTATGTACCAAGAAATCGGTTCTACACATTAATAAAAGA
>NW_024392023.1:0-1110 GCF_016617805.1 Bactrocera tryoni
TTATTTATTAATAATTTCGGCTCGCCTACATAAATACGTGTATGTAGGGAGAAAATTGTTCATAATTCATTAATAAAAATTAAATGCCTACTAATGACTCAGTTAGTTTGTTATCCGAATAAGTTTGATGCAAGCTACAGTTTTATAATTACACAATAATAATTTGAAACTATTAATAACTGTTGACGATAAAGTGTATTGCTTAGCGATCTTATTCTCAAGAGCAAACAAGAAAACGTTAACTTCGGTTGCACCGAAGCTAATATACCCTTCACAGGTGCATTTCTGTTAGTAACTATGTGTTCAGTTTGTATGGAAGCTATATGCTATAGTAATCCCATCTGAACAATTTTTTCGGAGATTACATTGTTGCCTTAGAAAATAATCTATACCAAATTTGGTGAAGATACATTGTCTAATGTGAAAGTTTTCCATACAAGAACTTGATTCTGATCGTTCAGTTTATATGGCAGACAAATGAGTAGCTTCTTGAAGAGAAAATGACGTTTGCAAAATTTCAAAAGGATATATATATACTTTATAGGGTCTCCGACGCTTCCTTCTGGGTGTTACAAACTTCGTGACAAACTTAATATACCTTGTTCAGAGGTATAAAGGCTTCTATTATAGAAGTTTTCGGTAAAAACCAAGTCAGCCTAGATATTACCTACCGATCAATAATAGCGATATTAATTTAGGTTAAAAGTTTTCAAACGTACTTGATCAAACTGGATTTTTCTCTACATTTGTACCAACTTATTTTATTTGAAGGTAGTGAAATATTCTTAGATCTTTTAACAATCTTTCATTTAATTTTTGTTATTTCCCAACTCAGTTTGTTAGTTGCAAATTGTTGTATTTTAATCTGTTAGTAACATACTTGTAGTATATATTCAAAACCTGCTTTATTGAAAATAATAGTTTGTCTCAAATACTTAAAATATGTTTTTCTTTTGTTTTAAAAATAAGTTTAAATAAAGTTTTCTGTTGAAGGACCTCATACAATCCGAACTTCTCCTTAGTGGGAGACTTTCGCTAATCGATTTTAGATAATCCCAGCAGCTTCAATATTGCAGTTGAATTTCTTGGGTTATTTTTATAAACTGTTAT
>NW_024392024.1:0-635 GCF_016617805.1 Bactrocera tryoni
AGAATTTAAATGTTACCCAGCTAAAGAGGGGATGGAGTCGTAGTTCACGCAAGTGAGGAAAGTTCCCTGATCGCCATTCACTTACGAATGGCCAGAAACGATTCTTTTACACATGGCTCAAGCAGCTCACTACTTCCGGTCTTTGACCAAGTATCCTCTGGATAGCCTAAGAACATCCGTTCGAAGGCGAGCTAAAGTGAGAAGGCGAAACATTCCCTACAAGGATTGTGCGCTGGGTTGGGGACCCGCCACGTAAAAAAACACCCCCAGTGAAGAGCTATAACCAGCCTCGGATGAGGAGAAAAGCCCCGCAAAACTAATACGGCTGTGTAAACTGACGTTGAGCAACACGAAAAGCTCCGTCAGGATCGGGAAGGACCTCTCCGAGCCGTTCGATACCAAACGAGGTTTCAGACAAGGCGATTCCCTATCGTGCGACTTTTTCAACCTGCTTTTGGAGAAAATAGTTCGAGCCGCAGAACTTAGTAGAGAAGGTACCATCTTCTATAAGAGTGTACAGCTGTTGGCGTATGCCGATGATATTGATATCATCGGCCTCAACACCCGCGCCGTTAGTTCTGCTTTCTCCAGGCTGGACAAGGAAGCACAGAAAATGGGTCTGGCAGTGAACGAGG
>NW_024392025.1:0-2640 GCF_016617805.1 Bactrocera tryoni
TGGACTCTGAAATTAATGGATGACGTAGATTTGGATGCCAAGGCATTAAAGGCTAACTCTGTGGCTCTCCCAATAGCAAAGACCTCTCCTTGAAGTCGTCATACCGTTCTCTGGGCAGTATATTTAACTTCATCTCCGTCCTCTATTTTCGAGCCATCCGTAGAAATATTTAATGTCTTGTGCTCAGCTAAAATACCTTTACGTCAACCATCTTTTTCTATATTTACTCTGAGTTTCTATCCCTATTGAAAAGTGGGCTCATGTAGTCGTTGCTTACCAAACCGCCACTACCCACCGAGCTGGCCGAAGGTTCTATTTGTAAATTCTTCTGCAGTCAGTGTCCGCTCCGTCGATTTTTCGACACATTTTTGTTAAGAGGTTTACAGGTGGCAGATTTAGCACTATTTCAATAGTCGTCGGAATAGTTTTTATAGCTCCTATTATGCACAACTCAGCGAGCCTCTGAACACTTTCCATTGATTTCCGGTAGGCAGATTTCGGTAAGCCTATTCACCACACTACATACTGCACGTTAGATCAGAATTTGTCTAACAAGCGCTGTGTAGCAGCAGTACCTGAGAAAAGGAGAAATCACCCAGGTTATGCTGAGCATCTGCCTACATGCACGATAAGGTATTGCTGGGATTTCTTACTCTTTCATCCACATTGTGCTTCCACAACAGTTTCTAAGATTACAACAAGGTATTTGGTGCGGTCTTTGAGAACTAGAATTTCGTACCATTTATCAAAGGAAGGATCCATGGATGGATTTTGTATTTCCTTGTAAAAACAAGCAGATACGTTTTTCGTGGATTCAACGCAGACCCGCTTACGTTGCCCAATTCTGTCTGGACTGTATTGAGAGTGCTGATCATAATACAGCTAACGTTTGAAGACACTTTCCCGTTATTAAGATGACAATGTCTGCATATGCCACTATCTTGAGGACTTTGCAGTCTTAGTTTCTTAACAGTTTACTTACTACTATTGTCCATAGAGACAAAGATAGCCCTCCTCCCTACAGAGTGCCTCTAGAGACTTTCTTGGTCGTTTTTCATTCTGCTTTTATCCTTATAGAGATCATGGGGTTTCTGACCCAGCGTTGTAAAACAGGTTCAACACCTATTCACTCGATATTACTCAGAATAGATTCCGTAGACAAGTTATTAAAACTCCATAAATGTCCAGGAACACTCTAAGAGCGTTTTCCTTCCTTTTATTCTAGTGACTTTTCGTTATTGAATCCTAGTGTATAGAGGCAGTCTCTACAGATCTGTCTGGAGATCGCAGACCCAATGTCCCTGATATACACATGTTTTCGGCTGGAAGATTAGGTTGATTCCAGCTTTCGCCGGTATGAAAACTACCCAGTCTCTCTCCTTGAGTGCTGCACATATCTGAACTTCAGGCATCCCTAAAAATCGACTTTGGCCACGGCACGGACAGACACAGCCCACTTCGCAACACACCTGGGAGATTTGAAGAGGTCGATTGAGCGCTTTTCCTATTCTATCTTATTCCCCGTGATGATGTATTTGGGAAAGTTGACTGCACCATTCCTTTCATAGCTCGAACTAACAGCATACTTACAACTAGAAAAGTGTAAACTAAAGTATACTACGAAAAAGCAACCTATATTAGATTTTGGGTTTTATCTTTAATCCGTATATGCTCTTGCCAATTCATGCCCTTTGACTTTGATAAGGCTCAGACCTCACATAAACTCTCGAACTATCATCGGTTTGAACAATTTCAAAATTCTATACCTTTCACCATAAGTTAATTTATTTTGTTCTTATTAAATGTATTTCTAACTTCCATTAATTTTATTATTAATTATATAAATTATATTTCAGAGTCGAAGGCGGTGAACTTTTCGATCGTGTGGTGGACGATGAATTTGTGCTGACCGAGCGTGTTTGTGTGGTTTTCATACGGCAAGTTTGCGAGGCCATGGAATTCATACATCGCAATAACATTTTACATCTCGACTTGAAGCCAGAGAATATTTTATGCCTGACACAGGAGGGAAATCGCATCAAGATCATTGACTTTGGTTTGGCGCGTAAATACGATCCCAACAAGCGATTGCAGGTAATCCATTTACAAATTTTTCATATAAATAAAATAAATTCGCGTTAGTAAAACATGTATACCCTGAACTATATTTATAACTATAATTGTCATACAAACGGACCCTAAAAGGCGGAGCCCTTGTATGAAAATTTTTTTTAATTGACGAGATATCTTCACGAAATTTGGCATGGACTATTTTTCTGAGTTAATAAACAATATTTGATCAAATTTTTTAAATCGGACCACTGTAGCGTATAGCTGCCATATAAACTGAACGATCAAAATCGAGTTTTTGTATGAAAAACTTTTTCATTTGACAAGGTATCAAAAAAAAAATTTAGCAAGGGTTATTCTTCTAAGAAATGCTACCTTCTTCGAACAAATTTTTCTGATCGGACTACTATAGCATATAGCTGTCATACAAACTGACCTATTAAGCTCAAGCCCTTGTACAGAAAACTTTTTTATTTGAAGAGCTATTTTTCCAAAATTTAAGATAGCTTATTATCTATGGCAACACTATATTCTCCTAATAAATTTTTCAATTCGGATCATTATAACATG
>NW_024392026.1:0-3335 GCF_016617805.1 Bactrocera tryoni
TTTCGCTGTATGTGGTTAATGGATATTGTCCGCAAATAGGTGATATCTTCAGAGCTGCCCTTCCATTTGTAGAAGATAGAAACCATAACGAAAACGATTTTAAGCCACATTTATCTGCTAATTTCGGTATTGATTATATAAGCGTATGGAGGATGGAGTCATGTGTAGAAGTTCACGCAAGTGAGGAAAGTTCTCTGATCGCCATTCACTTGGGAGTGGCCAGAAACGATTCTTTTACACATGGCTCAAGCAGCTCACTACTTCCGGTCTTTGACCAAGTATCCTCTGGGTAGCCTAAGAACATCCGTTCGAAGACGAGCTAAAGTGAGAAGGCGAAACATTCCCTACAAGGGTTGTGCGCTGGGTTTGGGACCCGCCACGTAAAAAAAACACCCCCAGTGAAGAGCTACAACCAGCCTCGGATGAGAGACCCCCCTTTTGATGACGACCATGGCAAACGAAATAAGGACTACGAATTGAGGGCATGCACCTGGAATGTCCGGTCCCTTAATTGGGAAGGTGCCGCTGCCCAGCTGGTTGATGTCCTCGTAAAGACAAAGGCTGACATCACCGCCGTCCAAGAAATGCGATGGACGGGACAAGGACAGAGACGAGTAGGTCCTTGTGACATTTACTACAGTGGCCATATAAAGGAGCGCAAGTTTGGTGTAGGATTCGTGGTGGGAGAGAGACTCCGTCGCCGAGTACTATCATTCACTGCGGTGAATGAACGTCTAGCCACAATCCGCATCAAAGCGAGGTTCTTCAACATATCGCTGATTTGCGCCCACGCCCCGACGGAAGAGAAGGACGATGTGACCAAAGATGCCTTCTATGAGCGCTTGGAGCGCGCTTATGAGAGCTGCCCCCGCCACGATGTCAAAATCGTGCTTGGCGACTTTAACGCCAGGGTGGGCAAAGAAGGTATATTTGGCACTACGGTCGGTAAATTCAGCCTCCACGACGAAACATCCCCAGATGGGTTGAGGCTGATTGACTTCGCCGGGGCCCGAAATATGGTCATCTTTAGTACTAGATTCCAGCATAAGAAGATTCATCAAGCTACCTGGCTGTCTCCGGATCGAAAAACGGCCAACCAGATCGATCATGTTGTGATAGACGGAAGACACGTCTCCAGTGTTTTAGATGTGCGTGCGAAGTCCTAACATCAACTCGGACCACTATCTTGTTGCAGCTAAGATTCGCACCCGCAAACACAAACACAAGGAAGGTTCGACGTCGAGAAGCTACAATCACAACAGACAGCCGAACGTTTCTCTACTCGGCTTGCACTCCTGCTCTCTGAGAGCACTCGTCAACAACTCGGTATAAGGGAACTGTGGGACGGCATTTCAAACTCCTTACGTATTAGCTGCAACCGAAACCATTGGTTTTCGGAAAGTGCAAAAGAACAGCTGGTACGACGAGGAGTGCCGTGTCGCAGCGGAGAGAAAACAGGCTGCCTACCTCGCAACGTTCCGATCGATCGACCACTACACGTGCGGGATGGGATAGATACCGAGAGTTGAAGAGGGAAGCGAGACGCATTTGTAGACAGAAGAAGAAAGAGGCTGAAATGCGTGAGTACGAAGAGCTTGATAAGCTGGCCGACAGGGGTAATGCTCGAAAATTCTACGAAAAAATGCGGCGGCTTACGGAAGGTTTCAAGACCGGAGCGTATTCCTGTAGAACCCCCAAAGGTGATCTAGTCACTGATGCCCAGAGCATACTTAAATTATGGAGGGAACACTTCTCCAGCCTGCTGAATGGCAGTGAACGCACAACACCAGGAGAAGGAGAACCCGATTCCCCAATCGATGACGATGGAGCAGACGTTCCATTACCCGACCATGAAGAAGTTCGAATAGCAATTGCCCGCCTGAAGAACAACAAAGCGGCAGGGGCCGACGGATTGCCGGCCGAGCTATTCAAACACGGCGGCGAAGAACTGATAAGGAGCATGCTTTGTAAAATATGAGGTCGGACGAAAGCATGCCCAACGATTGGAATTTAAGTGTGCTATGCCCAATCCATAAAAAAGGAGACCCCACAATCTGCGCCAACTACCGTGGGATTAGCCTCCTCAACATCGCATATAAGGTTCTATCGAGCGTATTGTGTGAAAGATTAAAGACCTTATCAGTGTGGCTTCAGACCTGGAAAATCAACAACCGACCAGATATTCACCATGCGCCAAATCTTGGAAAAGACCCGTGAAAGGAGAATCGACACACACCACCTCTTCGTCGATTTCAAAGCTGCTTTCGACAGCACGAAAAGGAGCTGCCTTTATGCCGCGATGTCTGAATTTGGTATCCCCGCAAAACTAATACGGCTGTGTAAACTGACGTTGAGTAACACCAAAAGCTCCGTCAGGATCGGGAAGGACCTCTCCGAGCCGTTCGATACCAAACGAGGTTTCAGACAAGGCGATTCCCTATCGTGCGACTTTTTCACCCTGCTTTTGGAGAAAATAGTTCGAGCCGCAGAACTAAATAGAGAAGGTACCATCTTCTATAAGAGTGTACAGCTGTTGGCGTATGCCGATGATATTGATATCATCGGCCTCAACACCCGCGCCGTTAGTTCTGCTTTCTCCAGGCTGGACAAGGAAGCACAGAAAATGGGTCTGGCAGTGAACGAGGGCAAGACGAAATATCTCCTGTCATCAAACAAACAGTCGTCGCATTCGCGACTTGGCACTCACGTCACTGTTGACAGTCATAACTTTGAAGTCGTAGATAATTTCGTCTATCTTGGAACCAGCGTAAACACCACCAACAATGTCAGCCTAGAAATCCAACGCAGGATAACTCTTGCCAACAGGTGCTACTTCGGACTGAGTAGGCAATTGAGAAGCAAAGTCCGCTCTCGACAAACAAAAACCAAACTCTATAAGTCACTCATAAATCCCGTCCTGCTGTATGGTGCAGAGTCTTGGACGATGTCAACAACGGATGAGTCGACGTTGCGAGTTTTCGAGAGAAAAATTCTGCGAAAGATTTATGGTCCGTTGCGTGTTAGCCACGGCGAATACCGCATTCGATGGAACGATGAGCTGTACGAGATATACGACGACATCGACATAGTTCAGCGAATTAAAAGACAGCGGCTACGCTGGCTAGGTCATGTTGTCCGGATGGACGAAAACACTCCAGCTCTGAAAATATTCGACGCAGTACCCGCCGGGGGAAGCAGAGGAAGAGGAAGACCTCCACTCCGTTGGAAGGACCAAGTGGAGAAGGACCTGGCTTCGCTTGGAATATCCAATTGGCGCCACGTAGCGAAAAAGAAGAAACGACTGGCGCGCTGTTGTTAACTCGGCTATAATCGCG
>NW_024392027.1:0-4872 GCF_016617805.1 Bactrocera tryoni
TAGGAAGACCTCATTCTTCTGTGCAGTATGTCGTACGAGGATTAAAAAAAAACACTAACTCGATTGTGTCGCAACGACGTTCTGGTCGTACAAGTATATTGACTGTTCGAGAACAACGAACAATATTACAGTCAGTCAGAGCAAATCCTCGCCTTACTGCCTCGCAAATTTGTGAAAATATTAAAAATTCGTTTGACAAGGATCTCCATGAAGATACTATACGAAAATTTTTGAAGATAGATGGGTGAACAAAAACAAAAAAACTCACTTAAGTTAAACGGAAAAAGTATCCGTACACATCATAACGGGGTATTCCCCTTCTAATATGGTGCCACATACATTCACTTAAGCACTTACATATATAGTAGTGTATAAGTGATTCCGCTTTGAACAGTTCACTTTAAAGTTTTTAGAATTTTTTCTTTGTGCAAAAATTCGCGATGGCCCCTAAGGTTAAAGAAGTTAGCGCTGGCGAAAGAAACATTATTTTTAAACTCAGGCAAGAGGGCAAATCATTCAGGGAAATAGGTAAAATAATAGGAAGACCTCATTCTTCTGTGCTGTATGTCGTACGAGCATTCAAAAGAAAACTAACTTCAACAGGATAATGATCCAAAGCACACGGGACACAATGTAAAGCTTTGGTTGCTCTATAACTAAAAAACCAATTGCGCTCGCCACCTCAATCTCCAGACCTTAATCCCATCCAGCATTTGTTGATTTACTGGCGCAGAATCCGCCAACACACCATAACCTCCAAAGAAGTGCTTAAAATTGTGATCATGGACGAATGAGCCAAAATTACAAATCATGACACATCCAAACTGGTTCATTTAACACCACAACGACTTGCTGAGGTCCCAAAACGTAAGGGCTATCGCACCAGTTACAAGGATATTGAATTTTCACAAAACAATTTAACTATATGTATGCACTTTATTTCAAATTGTACGAATACTTTTATGTTTCATTATGTGAGATTTTTTTGCTTCTGTTTTGAAAAAATTTACTTTAAACAAATTTTAAAATTTAAATAGGTTAAAAAAAAATTTATGGAAAGTGTAGTGAAAATACTAAATAAAACTTTTGTATGTCATTTTTATACCTAATGAGTTATTTGATCACAACTTTCTCAGTTTATTGTTTTCATATCGAGGTGTAGGGATAATTTTTCCGCCAAGTATATGTATATACCTACATATGTTAATATATCGGGTGATTTTTTAAGAGCTTGATAACTTTTTTAAAAAAAAAAACGCATAAAATTTGCAAAATCTCATCGGTTCTTTATTTGAAACTGTTCCTGTCCTGTTGTACGAGCCTCCATTACGATGATACGAACACGAACGACATGCATCTTTCAATCGTTTTTTTTATTACCCTTCTTGGGATTTTCTATTATCACTATTGAAACAAACTTTTTTTCATCGCATTTAGGTATTATTATTATTTGATCATATGTATGTACATATGTATATATGTACGTACAAGTGTATTAATATATAAATAGACATTTATATTTGTTGAATTTCGGCTTTGCTGATAAGTAAGCATGTTCAATGATATTTGAACAAAGGTAATGAAGTTAAAAATATTTACATCCCACTGCTTAGGGATGACGTTATCAAAATAATAAAAAAAAACTCATGAAAACATAGACATGGGTTTACCATTTAGAACAGATATCAGAGCAGAAATAAGAACAAAAAATTAAAAAGCCTATATGGGCAAAACAATATCCATATTCATTATCCGAAAATAATTTTGTTACTCTGTTTGGGCTGTTCCGAAAAAAGGTATAAATGAGGACGGTAGTCCAAAACTAAGAAAGGTCATCCATAATAACGAATAGATATCCAATGCCGAATCCAGAGGTAAAACTCTTTAATTTGGGAGAATCGAAATATTTCTCTACAATAGACCTTGAGTCTGGGTTTCATTAAAAATTTATGGAAGAAAAAATGATATCGAAAAAAATGAATTTTCCGTGAATGATGAAAAATATGAATATATATAAATAAGAATCAATTGTTCGTTAGTCTGATTAAAACTCGAGAACGGCTGGGCGATTGAGCTGATTTTGGTTTTAAAATGTTTGTCGTAGTACAGGGTAGGTCTAAACGGTGAGCAAATAAGGAAAAATTGCGAGTAAGATAGAGTAAAACGACAATTCCATTTTCCCATATAAAAGTTGACCACTTACTTTCTGTCAAACATTTGACGGTATTTGTACTCTTAGTTCCACCCGAATTGAAGAACGAATTAAAACAAAACTTTTGAATCGACAACATAATATCAACTTTGCTCATAACATCCTGTATTTAAACTTCAAAATATAAAAATAATTAATGTGTTGACATGTTTGATGGGTGCCAACCTTACAGTGTTACCAACTCTCAAAAATATTTTTATTATAATAATAAGTGTATCCGAACGTTCCATTCTTTTTTCCATAGATTTAGAGACTTTCTGTTGCGCTCCAACGTTAACATCCTTGGTTTTGTCATCTCATGTTAAAAAAAGAAACATTTAATTGGAGAAATACTGAAATACTGCTAAAACTGATTTTCTTCTCGCTGCTTACAATGCCGAGGAAAAGAAAACGACCTGATATAGGTCGTCGAAGTCGTGTAAATGTGCAACGAGCTACTTTACGCTCCAACCACAATAATGACCAGCGAGAGGCTGATAATATTAACAGTCGTACAAGTGTGGGAGAATTACGTTCAAGAGTAAATAACCATGAAGTGGATAGGCAGAGAATGGAACGAGTTCGTGCACATCGATCACAACAGCAGCAAGCACGGGATAATGAATTTAATCGATTCCGCAGACGCAATGCTCCTGTAAACCTCGAACGAGGAGCATTTTCCCACGATCCGGAAATTGATTATAGTGCCAACAAATCTGTGACGACTGGAGAAATGTCAATCATTTATCAACATTGTAAAGCATTAAAATACAGTAGTGAACCTGCAGGATTATGTTGTGCTGGTGGCAATGTACAATTGCCTCAATTGGTTCCACCACCTGAACCGTTACACTCATTAGTTAATGGGATGGAAAGTCAGTCTAAACACTTCTTGGCTAACATCCAAAAATATAATAATTGCTTCCAAATGACATCGTTTGGTGCAACGCATATAGTACAAGACGGGTTCATGCCCACTTTCAAGGTAGTATACCATAATTGTTTTAGTGAAATTCTAATTTGCATCACAATTTATTTAACCAGTTCTTAAACAATTACAGATACAAGGACAAATTCATCACCTACTGGGTACAATGCTACTAGTGCCAGATGCAGATCATACATTTTTGCAAATTTACTTTATGGGCAATCAAGATGCGGAAGTTGATACACGTTGTGGTCATAATCCAACCATCAAGCGAACCATTGTCCAACAAGTGCAAACATTTCTTCACGAGAATAATGAATTAGTGAAGGTGTTCAAAATGGCACTGGATTGGATGCCATCAGACAGCCATAATATTGTAATAAGAGCCGACAAAACACCTCCTGGAGAGCATGAAAGGAGGTTTAATTCACAAACAATAGATGAAGTGGCTATTGTCGTTGTTGGAGAGAAACGTGTATATGAAACGCATAGAGCTTATGATGCTTTACAATACCCATTATTTTCTGGCAGGGAGAAGATGTGTACCATTTTAATATCAAAATGGTTAATCCAACAACAGGTAATTATATTATACAAAGTAAAATATTTTATATATTCAATATATAAATGTATCTATATAAATAAAATTAAGTGGCAAAACTTCCTGTTCGCATACTCCTCCTAGACGACTTGCCCGATTTCAATGAAATTTTCAGGGGTGATTGGGGTCTGTTTGATGGGTGCACATAAGAAATTTAATGTGTGTATCATTGCACGTTTTGCAAAAAAAAAAAGAAACAACTGGCGGATGTTTACAATTAATAAAAAAAAACATTGACATCGCATGTTGATCGTTTTTGCCTGTCATTTGTTCTTTCTATGGATGACTGTCAAGCTAACAAGACATACAGAACGTAAGTGTTCCGAATGCACTGAGTGTATAAAAAACAGGTTTCAACATTGTGTGTATTTTGCTCAGATTTCAACGTGATTAACATTCAGCGTACAACACAAAGCAAGTGAGTATTGTTGTTGTTTCATATGTGATGCCATGCGATTCGATTGTGTGTTTTTTCCAGATTTAATTCTATCGATTTGCTACATTTATTCGAATCGATTTTGTGTTTTTCTGCTGACCGTGCAACACACACAAAGCAAGTGAGTATTGTTATTGTTTCGTAAGTGCTTCCATGCGGTTCGCAAATACACTGTTGGTGGGTCTTATTGCATATGCGTGTGTGGGTAAAATACATAGTTTAAGATGTAGTTTTAGGTTAATTTTTCCATTTTTATTTATATACTTCAAATATGCATATATTTATTTATGTACTGCAAATATGCATACTCTAGCATGACTAACTACCTTTTTCGAGTTGTGTGAAAGCGATGAATTTGTAAGAACTTTGCTATATTCCGAAATACCATTTCAACGACGAAAGCAAGGGGAGCGTGTTGACGGTTATCCGAATGTCCGTAAAACCGATGCCTTAAGACGCATTTACACCATCCATCCGAACAACGCCGAATGTTTTTATTTACGTCTGCTATTAGTCATCGTGACCGCACCAAGATCATTTGATGATTTGAAAATTGTTGACGGTCAGTTGTGTGCGACGTATAGTGGAGCATGTCAGCGATTGCATTTGTTAGAAGATGATATGCATTGGGACACCGCACTTCATGACGCATCACTCACATCTCATCCAAACCAAATACGCGTACTATTCGCCATAATAATATCTACATGCCTTCG
>NW_024392028.1:0-1905 GCF_016617805.1 Bactrocera tryoni
CAATAAAATTGGAGGTGAAGCTGAGATGGAGTGCAAGTGATAACGCATATTTTTAGTCAAAACAAAAAGCTTCTCTTGATACCTTCTCTTTCTTACTTATCCTTAAGTACTCTGAAAAAATCTGAGACAAGCCTTCTTCCATAAAACTCATCTTTTACCGTTATTTTTTACAACCCTTGTCAGAATATGTGAGCTCATGTTCAAATTAGAAAAAAAGCAAACGGTACAGCTATCGAAGATTCTACTACCCAGATCGGTCTGACTTTAGCTCGCTTTCCCTAGTATCATCTTCCTTATTTAAAGTCATTATAAATCAACCGAATATCATTATGATAACCAAAGTCTATTAGAGAAACTATTTAGTGGGTTTTTGAGCATCTTCTTTCATATTTTTAAATTATCCTTGTTTTTATACTCAATGTTTTTGGGATCCTGCCAGACTGACATCATCCACTACATTAATTAAGTTTCCTTTAAACGGCTACTTTGTCAAAAAGTATGAACACAATCAACACCGATTATTAAAATAGCATAATCCATGAGTATACTCGAATGCTTCGTCGTCAAATTAATACCTCTACAGAGTTTCTGAACCTCTTTGTTCTGTAACAAAAGCGTAAAGCACAGTTTCTCGAATAATATAATTCACCTGAAATCTGTTTTGAAATATTGAAGCCTCATATTCGTTTCTATTCGTTTTATTTGCTCAACTTATCGGTTCTACCCGCTTTTCCAACAAGGCTGGAATCAGTGAATGCACTTTTCTCCAAAGATTGGATTCTAAGTATGCTTTTCGCATCATTCATATATGCATATATCTATATTCTTAAATGAAACACAATCTTCAGTGTCACAATAAGAACTAGTTTTCTTTATTTTTTATATTATCACTAAGCATGAATAACATAGAGCTTATTCTAATTTCTCTTATTATTCACGATAGGTTCTCTTAATACTCGTATATTTAATGTTGTTGTAGCATCATACATAATTTGTATGTATGTATGTATGTATGTATGGATGTATGTATGTATGTATGTATGTATGTATGTATGCATGTATGTATGTATGCATGTATGCATGTATACATTACTCCTCTACCACTAGAATTAACAGTACCTGGTAATTCAAAATGTAAATAAAATTTTATGTTAACAATTATTCTTTCTTTTAACTTGAGTTTTATATATTTTTTTAAATTTATTATCCTTAGACAGTAAATAGTTTCCCTCCTGTGTATAATTTGTAATTTTTTTATACTTAGGCATTGATTTACTTACTCTATTATTTTTTACAACGTCATTGGCAAAACCTTCCGTTGCTACTCTATTGGTTTTCTGATTTAACATACGTATTCTTTCAGACTTTCTTGTGTGTATTATTTGCGAAAGTTTAGCTAATTCTTCGTGTGAAACTAAGTTATTTATAAGATCGATCGGTCGTGTTTTAGTAGTAGAATGAATAGTATTATTGTATGATATTATAGCCTTATAAACATTTTCGGAAATATCGTCTTTATTATCTGGATCAGCATTAAAGAGTCTAATATGCTCGTTGAGAGTACCATGCAGTCTTTCCACATCTGCATTTCCTGTTTTTAAATAAGTTGTTGTTGTGTGAAATTCTATGTCTTGATTCTTTAAAAATTCTCTAATTGTAGCAGTGTCGATTTCGTTATCAAATATAAGCAGTTTTGGTTTTCCTAAATATTGAATCCTTTGCTTAAGAGCTTTGAGTATTGATACCCACGTCCTATTTTCCAGATAGTGGGCAGTTGCATATTTCGTTAGCTTGTCTATGCTTGTCAGATACATCATGCCACGCTGTGGAAACCATATATCTACATGAACGATTTCATTGTGTTTATTTGGGGTAGGTGTTATTAATATAATAAGGGTAATCAGA
>NW_024392029.1:0-1999 GCF_016617805.1 Bactrocera tryoni
CCCTTCATAGGTGCATTTCTTTTAGTACCTATTTGTCCAGTTTTTATGGAAGCTATATGCTATAGTAATCTGATCTGAACAATTTTTTCGGAGATTATGTTATTACCTTAAGCAGTGATCCATGTCAAATTTCGGGAAGATACCACGCCAATTGCGAAAGTTTTCCATGCAAGCATTTGATTCCGATCATTCAGTTTGTATGACAGCTATATGTTATAGTGGTCCGATATCGGCAGTTCCGATAAATTAGCAGCTTCTTGAAGACAAAATGACGTTTGCAAAATTTCAAAACGATATCTTAAAAACTGAGGGACTAGTTCGTATATATACAGACAGTCGGACAGACCGACGGACAAACAGACAGACGGACATAGCCAAATCGACTCAGCTCAACATACTGATCATTTATATACATACTTTATTGGGTTTCCGACGCTTCCTTCTGGGTGTTACAAGCTTCGTGACAAACTTAATATTACCCTGCTCAAGGTATAACAAGAATTTCATTGAACAATCAGTCAGCTTCCGTATGGTATATTTCAAACGTGTTTTTATCGAAACTGGACTTCGAATTGAAACTTAAGCTGACGCTTTTAAGTAACTTTCTAGTCCTACACATAGGAATTTTTTGTTATTATTGCATTTTTTTTACAAAAATTTGCTACGCATTTTCCTTTATACTTCGAGATTTGGCGACCTAGTGTTCCAATCTGGCAACTCACAACTTTATCGTTATGTTCGAAATTTTTGATGATATACATACTCAGAATGTTATGACATACGAGCTCTATTTGTATTGTTTGTAGTTGCCAAAATATTCAACTCGGCCAAAAAAATTAAATTAGTTTGCGAACATTTTGCGCGTTTATTTTTTACAAATTTCGGGATTATCTGAGCAACAGTGCTCAACAGAAGCTCCATCATGGACCAGTGTTTATCGATGGTATGGTGAGTTCAATCTAGATGGTAATGATGCTGTGTGAAATTACTATTGCCAGATCGTCATGTGACCTATCGTGAGATTTAGAAAACTAATGCCTATTTTCTACATTTTATTGTAGAAATTTTTCTACTCGTTGGATCTCGCACAATTGTCAATAGCTTAAAACTGCTCATGCTGATTGGACGAGAGAAATGTTAAAATAATAGGATAACGGTGCTTCGAAACACGTCTATGACAACGTGACAGCTGATAACTCGTGAAAGTAAGCAGCAGTTGATTGGGTATTCCGAAATAACCCGAATTTAAAAAAAGCTATTCACGCACGAGGTATTTCCAAGCAAATAGCTGCCTGTTTTTTTTGAAAAACTGAATATGTCGCAACCATACCAATGGAACAATACAGGGCAGTAAATTCTGAGTGGTAGACATCCACTTCAGCTCTGAGGGTATTCGACGCAGCACCCCAGGGGTGAGCAGATAAAATTAAGGGCTCCACTTCTTTGGAAAGACCAGGTGGAGAAAGACCTGGATACACTGGGAATCTCCAATTGGCGCTAAACAGGGAAAATTTAGAACGACTGGCGTGCTGTTGACAACTATTTTCTTGCCAGTTGTCTTTAAGAAATCAGGAAAACCAAGCAGAAAATATTGGGTATAAGAAAGCTGTCGTCGCGATGGGTATCGCGTTTGCTCACTTCGGATCACAAGCGCTGTGACGCTGTTTCAGCGCAATTCGTAGAATTCGTAGATTCGGTCGGTTTGTGACCGTCGACGGAATATTGATTCATTGGTAAACAGCAGAAACCAAGCGACTGTCAAACAGACTTCACCAATGAACGCACTTAATAATAGTTGTCCGAAAACATGAACAATTTTGGAATACTAGGGAAAACAAGGAGATATGAGAAGCTACTTTACTGCGTACGGTGGAGGAACATATCCGGATTTTTATCTGTTCAAGTACTGCCCTAGTGTGGATAATGCTACAAAGATGTTTAGTTCACCAATTTTTTAATAAATTTATTTGTAGTATTTGTTGCGGTACTTCCTTTTTAT
>NW_024392030.1:0-2355 GCF_016617805.1 Bactrocera tryoni
AGCTAAGAACGATTACACTATGTAGCAACATGTTGCAAGAGTATAAATATATACATAACCTATCTTTAAATAAAAGATAAATTATTTCTTATTTTATAATTTCATAAACTAAATTAGTTTTAGTATTATTATCAATCCGTTTCGGAGGCTAACATGGTTTTAAAAATTTGTGGAAGGTTTCCCAGCGAATAGACGTAGACTTTGATCAAAAAACATGTATTATATGTAAGTACGAAATAGGATAAAATTTATTGCTGTCGCTATTGTTTTCTTAAGGATCTGAATACTCATTTGCTATATTCTCGACTTTATAAAAGTCTTTACTTGTAGGGATAGATATTGCACAGTTATCGTACAACCAATAGGAATCTTATTTTCTTCCGTATTCTTTTCACTTTTAGAGTTACGGAGTCAGAGTTTGCTCACGCTTTTGAGGACAAATTTATTTTTCAATATCTATGTACATTTACAAAATTTTGAACAATCCAGCCAAGAACATTGAATAATTCACGTCTGAGGACCATTTCTGGTTTAATGGGTATGTAAACAAGCTAAATTGCCGCGTTTGGGACGAAAAGTTACCTAAGAAGATTCAAGAGCCTGTTTCCAAACACAAAAAAAAAACCACGGTTTTATGTGGTTTGTAGACCGGTGGAATCAGCGGTCCTTATTTCTTCAAAAATGCTAAAGGTGAGTACGTAACTGTCAATAGCGACCGTTGTCGCGTCATGATAACCGACTATTTGATGCCTGAAATCGAAGCTCTTGATCTCGGCGACATTTTGTCGAAATGCTCAAACCCATTAAATTTGAAATTTCTGTGTTTTGTTTTACAAAAGTAGGGAATCTCGAAATGAGATTATTTTTATAGTCTTCCTGAAGTATGCAATGTTATGGAAAATAATTTCAATTCAAGTATTTCTATGAGATATAAATAAATGGAGGTTCTACGTATATACCATTGTTATGAGTGTAGTTAAAGGTTCTCAAAGTAAAGGTGTATTCCAAATTAAATAGGACTTTTTGAATCTTGCGCCCCCTGGCAGCGCCATCTAAGTATATGTCGTCTGGTGCGTTAGAATCTGCTATCTTAATCAATTGTCCAGTTTCATGACATTTCATCGATTGGAAGTGCAGTTATTGCGTTTTAAGTGTCAGTATGTTTGTGTTGTTGGTGCGAAAATGAGCTTCGAATAAAGAGCCAACATTAAATTTGAATATCTCGAGAAGTATTACTGATAGCGATTTTAACCTCGAACCTTTTTTGTAGCAAATAAAATTTCCTACAAGTTCGTCATGAACATTTTCTCCATAGCTCTTGTCATTTACGAGATATATACAAAAAAATGCGAATTTCATGGAAAAATCAGAGCCCCGTACTACCTTGCCGGTGTGAGTTTCGACGTTGTTGCCCTGGGCACTTTTGTAGAGTGAACAATTCTGAGAAACATGCGTCTAAAGACAGAGCGATGCCATAAAATACCTCTGATCTGTAGGAATTTAAAGATAAACAAGTAAGGAAGGGCTAAGTTCGGGTGTCACAGAACATTTTATACTCTCGCATGATAAAGTGATAATCGAGATTTCATTATCCGTCATTTACATATTTTTTTATTTTGCTGTAAAATTAATTAGATTAGTAGTTCCTGAGATATGGTTTTTGGTCCATAAGTGGGTGACGCCACGTCCATTTTCAAATTAAAAAAAAAGCCTTTTCCGTAAAATTTAGTGCTTCTGACGTTTTTTGTTAGTCGGTTAACGCACTTTTAGTGATTTTCAACATAACCTTTGTATGGGAGGTGGGCGTGGTAATTATCCGATTATACTTCCATTTTTGAACTGAATTATACTTTTTAGAATAAACAATTGAATTTTACAAAAAAATCAATCTTCCGTAAAAGTTCGAAAATTCCAGAAAATACCCAAAAGTTAACTTTGACCTTGAATAACTTTTAAAGGAGTGAGTATATCGAAAAATTGTCCAGACATTTTTTGTAGAGCATTCAAGTACAAGAATATGACTTATTTATTCCTACAAACGAGAAAGTTCCAGAAAAAAAAAAATATTCCTAAAAAGTGGCAAAATCCCATGTAATTTCAATGGGAAATGTATCGTGTTTGGGGCAATGAAAATTAAGGGCTTTTATGGTATGATATTTTTTTTTAGATGGAAAACTAAAAGTTTAGGGGGCGTCTCGTCAAAAATAATCAATTTGGTAAATAACGGACACCCTAATATATATACATATATATATTGTATGCCTTAGGGAACCACGAACCAATGGAACGGAAAAGTTTCAAACTGGTCTTGATGGATAAGTTCTGACGAAATGGTATAGTCAGCTTAAAGATAGC
>NW_024392031.1:0-4830 GCF_016617805.1 Bactrocera tryoni
TATTTCGCCCAATTTCGAACCATAGATGCTACGGAAATATTATACAGAGAAGGCATCAGATGGAACTCAAAATAGCGTTATATTGGAAGAAGGCGTAGTTGTGAACCGATTTCACCCCTATTTCGCATGTACACGTCATCAAGGTGTTAAGAAAATATAATATACCGAATTTCATTGAAATCGGTCGAGGAGTTCCTGGAGATATGGTTTTAGGTCCATAAGTGGGCGACGCCACGCCCATTTTCAATTTTTAAAATAGCTTAGGTGCAGCTTCTTTCTGCCATTTTTTCCGTAAAATTTAGTGTTTCTGACGTTTTTTGTTATCGGTTAACGCACTTTTAGTGATTTTCAACATAACCTTTGTATGGGAAGTGGGCGTGGTTATTATCCGATTTCTTCCATTTTTGAACTGTTTATGGAAATGCCTGAAGAAAACGGCTCTGTAGAGTTTGGCTGACATAGCTATAGTAGTTTCTGAGATATATACAAAAAACTTAATAGGGGGCGGGGCCACGCCCACTTTTCCAAAAAAATTACGTCCACATATGCCCCTCCTTAATGCGATCCTTTGCGTCAAATTTCACTTTAATATCTTTATTTATGGCTTAGTTATGACACTTTATAGGTTTTCGGTTTTCGCCATTTTGTGGGCGTGGCAGTTGGCCGATTTTGCCCATCTTCAAACTTAACCTTCTTATGGAGCCAACAAATACGTGTACCAAGTTTTAGCATGATATCTCAATTTTTACTCAAGTTACAGCTTGCACGGACGGACGGACAGACGGACGGACAGACAGACATCCGGATTTCAACTCTACTCGTCACCCTGATCACTTTGGTATATATAACCCCATATCTGACTCTTTTATTTTAGGACTTACAAACAACCGTTATGTGAACAAAACTATAATACTCTCCTTAGCAACTTGTTGCGAGAGTATAAATACAGACAATTCGGGAGACACCGAAAATTCAGGAAACGTTTGGAAAAACCAAAATAACTTTTGAAATAATTGACTAACTAATACATTTGTACATACTTGCACACTATACACAAGCGTCCACTAATAATGATTTTTTTTTTTGATATTTCAGGGTACAACAGCTTGCCGCGATCAGGCGTATCTGTCGTAGATACGGATATTTGTAATCGGAACCAGTACTTGATGGATTTTTCGGATTATTTAGGGATCCAAAGTGGATATGTAAAGCCAAAACAATCGGACATAGATGATAATGATAGCAGACCCTTTTTTGATACTAATGACGAACATAAACCTTCTTCACTCTATTTTGCTCCCTCTTTAAATAAAAAAAAATTAAATACTATAAAATATAATTTTAACTCTTTATCCATATCCCCTCATAATAAAAATATGGACGGCACGGCAACTTTATATAAAAAATTTAATAACAGCAAAATTAAAAATCTTTGGAGTTTTTATATATGTCGCCTATTTTTCCCTTCAATGGCTTTCGTTATAATAATCATGACCCTAACTGCGTTTTTTATTTTTGAATCCAATACGGAATTATTTGACAGCATTCGACGTGCTCCTGAAACTACTGCTTTTAGAGATGATTATTATTTACCTTTAAAACAATTTATTAAGAGCAAAGTTATTAACTAAATATTTAATGTATCATCTTGTCAGCCGTAGCACCAGTAATTTATTACTTAGCATGTACTATCTCTATTATTTTCGGACTAGCATAAACTAAAAACCCAGCAATCTTATTTACAACTTTAAAATTAATATATCTAAAAATAATTGAAAATATTATAATAATATAACTAAAAGTTATTGGAAATATCGCAATAAAAAACTAAATAAGTGAAAACCATAAAAATATTAAGCATATTTAAGGTATTAAAGCCCATTCCATTTGCGCTAATAACATGTTGCCTGTTAGGAATGTATGTATATAATATCAATTTTCAACCTAATAACAAAAGTGTTTTGAATGATTTTTTATTTGAAAAATATTCAATAATTAAATTATGTATATTAGAATATTGTATAATATTAATATTTTTATTTTTCATTTCTTTGTTTTTATTTTCTGAAACAAATAGAGGAAAAATATGTTGTATCAACAAAGGCATGATTGGGCAATCGATATTGAATTTTACATTCATTCATTGATTCCCATTACTATGTATCATAGTACTACGAAACAGATAAGAAAGTTCTACCTGTGAACTGAAGATATTACGATAAATTTGTAAAAAATGTAAACTATGTTCAACAAGTCAGGATGCTAAATATTGTATTTAACCTTTAATTATTCTAAAGTTTAAATTAAAAACCGATAATCATTTATTGTTTTATTATTTAACACGTTAAGGGCGGTACTAAGGTTTCATATTTGATTCAGAACTATGTTTTGTTAAATGATATGAAACTATTTGGTATCAAAAGAAATTTTTAAATATATTTATTAATATTTGTGAATTTTTTTTAAACATTTTAAACAAAGCGGTGGTTTATTTTCGCAAAATGGTCAGAACGTTGTAACTTTTTTAGTTCTCTTTTCAGCAAAAATTTTGCCTCGTTGAGTACACCATTGGCATATCGATTTGTTTTGAATACAATTAATTCAAGGAGATTCCTTGACAGAAATATCTGATAAATAGAAAATGGATCATCACAATCAATATTTTCTGCCAAAAATTCTTCTTCTCCCGTAAACTGATTTAACATATTGCTTCTTCCTGTTGCTTGCTGCCATTCTGTGTCGTCACTTTTTTCAGAATCAGTTTCTAAAAAACCTTGCGTCATAATATGTATGTAACAGTCATTTTCTGCTCCACCGCTTCAATCATTTTCTTTTCTTGCCTTTTTCTTTGATTGCCGTTTATTTTCAAAGCACGCGTCTATGAAAGCCCAGCTGGTAATTTTGTTGGTATATTCTTAGCTTTATTTACCGTAAATCATAAAATCAGGCATTTGTGTGCATTTACATTTGTCACGATCTCGCGTTCGCTTTGCGTCTTGCCTCGCACTACGCGCGCACTCTAGCATTTGCCTTAGCTATTTACCGATCTAGAAGCCGCCAGATGAAACTAACTGCTACGAGTAAAAGCTGAGCCGTTATCAATGTATATACCAAAGTGATCAGGGTGACGAGTAGAGTTGAAATCCGTCTGTCCGTCCGTCCGTCCGTCCGTCCGTGCAAGCTGTAACTTGAGTAAAAATTGAGATATCATGATGAAACTTGGTACACGTGTTTCTTGGCTCCATAAGAAGGCTAAGTTCGAAGATGGGCAAAATCGGCCCACTGCCACGCCCGCAAAATGGCGGAAACCGAAAACCTATAAAGTGTCATAACTAAGCCATAAATAAAGATATTAAAGTGAAATTTGGCACCAAGGATCGCACTAGTGAGGGGCATATTTGGACGTAATTTTTTTGGAAAAGTGGGCGTGGCCCCGCCCCTCACTAAGTTTTTTGTACATATCTCGGAAACTAGTATAGCTATGTCAACCAAACTCTACAGAGTCTTTTCCTTCAGGTATTTCCATATACATATAGTTCAAAAATGGAAGAAATCGGATAATAACCACGCCCACCTCCCATACAAAGGTTATGTTGAAAATCACTAAAAGTGCGTTAACCGACTAACAAAAAACGTCAGAAACACTAAATTTTACGGAAGAAATGGCAGAAGGAAGTTGCACCCAGGCTTCTTTTTAAAATTGAAAATCGGTCGCCCACTTATGGACCAAAAACCATATCTCAGGAACTACTAAACCGATTTCAATGAAATTCGGTATATAATATTTTCTTAACACCCTGATGACATGCAAGAAATATGGGTGAAATCGGTTCACAACCACGCCTTCTTCCAATATAACGCTATTTTGAATTCCATCGGATGCCTTCTCTGTATAATATATATGTACATTAGGTACCAATGATGATAGCGGAATAAAACTTTACACAAATACGGTATTTGAAAAATATGTAAATGACGGATAATGAAATCTCGATTATCACTTTATCATACGAGAGTATAAAATGTTCGGTGACGCCCGAACTTAGCCCTTTCTTACTTGTTAAATAATACAAACAAATTAAGAATTCTCTTAAAATAAAATAAGTGTGCAATGAATAATACATAGATTACGAACTCCTATATTCCTTCTGGGAAATACATACATACATATATCGTTTGAAATCACATCTACAGTATCAAGTAAATGTCTCCTGGTTTTCTTTGATGAGTAAGACATCACAAGATATATGTAAGTACATACTGGCGAAGAGAAAATAATAGGTTGTCAAAAAAGTCTTGCGGTATTTTCGCTAGTTGGCGCTGAAAGGGCGTAGTTCTAGTTTTATTCGTCGCATCGGGTCATGCTATACCTTTTTGGAAAGCTCATTTCAGGCGGTAACACCTGTTTGATTGATTGTCGTTTCTTTTAAGTCGTTCGTGAGTTATAGCGTCGCAAACATGGAGCAAAATAAAGAGAAAATACGGCAAATTTTACAGTACTTCTACGATAAAGGCAAAAATGCATCTCAAGCCGCCAATAAAATTTGTGCAGTTTATGGACCCGATACAGTTTCCATTTCCATGGCACAACGATGGTTCCAACGTTTTCGTTTTGGTGTAGAGGTGGTCGAAGATGCGCCACGCTCCGGAAGGCCTGTCGTCGCAAATTGACCGGCATAGTAGCAGCCGTAGCATCGGTCAAGAGCTGGGCATGAGTCATCAAAAATTCATTTCAATTTCAATAAAAAAAAAATTCAATAAAAATACCGCAAGACTTTTTTGACAACCATTATTTCAGACTTACTTCACTCAGGTGAGCGTACTACAACG
>NW_024392032.1:0-3888 GCF_016617805.1 Bactrocera tryoni
GATATGCTGGAAAGTCTCCGCTTTGCTTCATTCCCACCAAAACAAATGCGGAAATATACGTGAAGCTGTTCGATGAAGTGCTGATAGAATTTGGTGTGAAACTCTACGGAGATTCCTGGATCTTCCAACAGGACAACGACCCAATTCACAATGCCCGCATTACAAAGGAGTTTTTTTCATCAGAAAACATAGCTGTTTTGGAGTGGCCAGCGATCACCCCGGACTTAAACCCAATTGAAGACTTCTGGGGAATACTTTCGAATAAAGTTTATAGGAATGGCTGCCAGTTTGAAACCATTAAACAGCTCAAAGATGCTTTGCTCATTGAGTGGGATGAAATAAGCCATTGGTGGACTCCATGCCAAATAGAATTAATCAAGTATTTTTAAAAAAAGGCCAGCATATTAGTTAATTATTAAAAACACAAAAATAAATTAGTTATTTAACACTAATTTAAAATAAATCCTTATGCACATATACTTATTTGCTAAGAGCTGTTAATATTTAATTTTTATTTGCTTTATAAAAAGCATATTGAAATTGAGAAGCTTTTTTTTTGTTAATTTTTTGTACTACTATTAAAATAAATTGTATTGATAAGTTTCAATTCATTTGTCTTTCACAAATAGAACCTGATACGCGATGTTAAGGAGGCTTATCCCACGGTAATTGTGAGGTCTCCCTTTTAGTGGATTGGGCAGAGCACACTTAAATTCCAATCGTTGGGCATACTTTCGTCCGACCATATTTTAGAAAGAAGAAGCTGATGCATGCTCCTTATCAGTTCTTCGCCGCTCATAGGTGTGCTCCAAGCGCTTATAGAGGCATTTTTGGTCACATTGCCCTAATTTTCCGTCGGGGCGTGGGCGCAAATCAGCAATATGTTGAAAAACCTCGCTTTGATGCGGATTGTGGCTAGACGTTCTTTCACCGGAGTGAATAATAGTACTCGGCGACGGAGTCTCTCTCTCACCACGAATCTCACACCAAACTTGCGCTCCTTGGCTTTTAATAAGATGTCTTGTAAATTTACTATCAATTTCCTCAAAACCCGTATTGTGAGAATTTTGCAACTTCAGAGTTTGCGTGGCTTCTAGTTCCTAAATTGTATGTATATACTTAATATCGAAGGTATTTTGTAAAAATTCACTTTTGTTCGAACCACCTCATAACACTTGTACATAGATAGGTAGATAAAGGGGGGCGGCAGAACATCCTTGGCCCCGGACGCCCGAAGTTGTAGCTACGCCACTGCGTAGTCCTTATTTCGTTTGCCATGGTGGTCATCAAAAGGGGGGGCACTCATCAGAGGCTTGTTGTTTCTTTTCATTCCCCCTATGTAAGAGGATGTTTCGCCTTCTCACTTTAGCTCGCCTTCAAATGGATGTTCTTTTGTACGGAATCAGTTACTTTCACTGCCTAGATATATATATGTATACATGTATATACATATATTAGAGTGCTTCAAAAAAATTTAAAATTTTTTTTTTCAACTCTTACCCCCCCAAAAAAGTCCTCCCTCAAGCCAAGCGCTGTAGCCTAACTCTACGGGGTCGCTATTTTTGTTTTAGGTTCCCACACATTTTACATAGGAACTTTCGTTTTTTCTTTCAAACTAAAATTTCATCAACTAATTTTCGTTTCTCAAAAATAACCACCATATATTCAGAATTCAGATTGTTTTTTTTTAATAGCTATGATACATACAGTGGCAAATTTCTAACTTCATTTTTTTATATTTGGCCTAAGGAATCTACCACTTTGGCATGGCTCGGAAATGGTGCGACGATATGCTGTCTAGAGTTAGGCATGAAGCTGCTGGACCATTGCAGTATATTTCAAGCAGCAATTGCGACAGTAGCCTCATAACGCATATAGGCCAAAGGTGTCTTGGGGAGCAGGGCAGTAGTTGCCAGAAGTAGGAGACTTACATAATGGCGGTCGAGATTGCCAACATTGGAAAACCCATGCATTTTCTATACGATGCTCTTGACAGAAGCATGGTAAGGCAAATCAAAATGGTAGGTCATGCAGGAACATGATAGGAATACTCACTGGTCAGTGTCTGAAGGCGGCAAATGCTTGCAGATTGGGGCTGACAGATTTTGAAGACTAAAGCGACCATGAGTTGGATTGGGTCATGTGTAGAAGTTCACGCAAGTGAGGAAAGTTCTCTAATCGCCATTCACTTGGGAGTGGCCAGAAACGATTATTTTACACATGGCTCAAGCAGCTCACTACTTCCGGTCTTTGACCAAGTATCCTCTGTTTAGCCTAAGAACATCCGTTTGAAGGCGAGCTAAAGTGAGAAGGTGAAACATCCCCTACATAGGGTTGTGCGTTGGGTTCGGGACCAGCCACGTAAAAAACACCCCTGGTGAAAAGAAGCAACAAGCCTCGGATGAGTTACCCCCCTTTTGATGACGACCATGGCAAACGAAATAAGGACTACGAATTGAGGGCATGCACCTGGAATGTCCGGTCCCTTAATTGGGAAGGTGCCGCTGCCCAGCTGGTTGATGTCCTCGTTAGAGTGAAGGCTGACATCACCGTCGTCCAAGAAATGCGATGGACGGGACAAGGACTGAGGCTAGTAGGCCCTTGTGGCATTTACTACAGTTGCCATATAAAGGAGCGCAAGTTTGGTGTGAGATTCGTGGTGGGAAAGAGACTCCGTCGCCGAGTACTATTATTCACTCCGGTGAATGAACATCAACATATCGCTGATTTGCGCCCACGCCCCGACGGAAGCGAAGGACAATATCAAAATCGTGCCTGGCGACTTTAATGCCAGGGTGGACGAAGAAGGTATCTTTGGCACGACGGTCGGTAAATTCAGCCTCCACGAGGAAACATCCCCAAATGGGTTGAGGCTGATCGACATCGCCGGGGCCCGAAATATGGTTATTTGTTGTACTAGATTCCAGCATAAGAAGATTCATCAAGCCACCTGGATGTCTCCGGATCGAAAAGCCACCAACCAGATCCATCATGTTGTGATAGATGGAAGACACGTCTCCACTGTTTTAGATGTGCGTGCGCTCCGAGGTCCCAACATCGACTCGGACCACTATCTATCTGGTTTGATAAGGAGCGCCGTGTTGCAGCGGAGAGAAAATAGGCTGCCTACCTCGCAACATTACGGTCGACCACAACACGTGCGGGATGGAATAGATACCGAGAGTTGAAGAGGGAAGCGAGTCAGAAAAAGAAAGAGGCCGAAATGCGTGAGTATGAAGAGCTTTAAAGCTGGCCGACAAGGGTAATGCTCGAAAATTCTACGAAAAGACGCGGCGGCTAACTGAAGGTTTCAAGACCGGAGCATACTCTTGTAGAACCCCCAAAGGTGATTTAGTGACCGATGCCCAGAGCATACTTAAATTATGGAGGAACACTTCTCTAGGCTGATGCATGGCAGTGAACGCACAACGCCAGGAGAAGGCGAACCCGATTCCCCAATCGATGACGGTGGAGAGACGTTCCATTGCCCTTAGCGCCACGTAGCGAAAAGAGGAAACGACTGGCGCGCTGCTGTAACTCGGCTATAATCGCGTAAGCGGTGTCTACGCCAATTAAGAAGAAGAGAATAATCGCGTAAGCGGTGTCTACGCCAATTAGGAAGAAGAAGAAAGAGACCATGATAAGAGACATTAGAAATGGTACCGATAGTAAGGCCAAAGAGTCTCTTAAATTTCGCGTCTAGTGCAGGCATCGCAAAGAATAACTACTCCTAATGGGCTTAACTCCTTCTGATATGAGCAAAAACAGGTCTATGTGTGGCTCATTAGCCTACCAGACTAGTCTAACCTAATATCATGCTGATCACTTATGTGTATATTTTATAGGAACTCCGACGTTTACTTCTGGGTGTTATTCTAACCTTTTATG
>NW_024392033.1:0-800 GCF_016617805.1 Bactrocera tryoni
ACATATTATGCAATCGATATCAAGTTGCGTAAAAATATGAACTTTACATATTTATGCAAATTAGCCGTTTTGATGCTATTGGAGTTGTCACAGAGTTGTTCTATAGCAATAGCGACAGTGTATTTGGAACAACTTTGCAATCTTAAATTAAGGTGTAAAATTGATTTTTTGGTACATACATATTATGCAATCGATATCAAGATGCGTAAAAATATGAACTTTACATATTTATGCAAATTAGCCGTTTTGATGCTATTGGAGTTGTCACAGAGTTGTTCTATAGCAATAGCGACACTGTATTTGGAACACCTTTGCAATCTTAAATTAAGGTGTAAAATTGATTTTTTGGTACATACATATTATGCAATCGATATCAAGATGCGTAAAAATATGAACTTTACATATTTATGCAAATTAGCCGTTTTGATGCTATTGGAGTTGTCACAGAGTTGTTCTATAGCAATAGCGACAGTGTATTTGGAACAACTTTGCAATCTTAAATTAAGGTGTAAAATTGATTTTTTGGTACATACACATTAAGCAATCGATATCAAGTTTCGTAAAAATATGAACTTTACATATTTCTGTCAATTAGCCGTTTTTTTGTTATTGGAGTTGTCATAGAGTTGCCCTATAGCAATAGCGACAGTGTATTTGGAACAATTTTACAATCTTAAATTAAGATGTAAAATTGATTTTTTGGTACATACATATTATGCAATCGATATCAAGATGCGTAAAAATATGAACTTTACATATTTATGCAAATTAGCCGTTTTGATGTTATTGAAGTTGTCATA
>NW_024392034.1:0-1000 GCF_016617805.1 Bactrocera tryoni
TCGTTATGGCTATACGACAACTCTATGACAACTCCAATAACATCAAAGCGGCTAGTTAGCATAAATATGTAAAGTTCATATTTTTACGCTACCTGATATCGATTGCATATTGTGTATGTACCAAAAAATCAATTCTACACCTTAATTTAAGATTGTTAAATTGTTCCAAATACATTGTCGCTATTGCTATAGGACAACTCTATGACAACTCCAATAACATCAAAACGGCTAATTAGCAAAAATATGTAAAGTTCATATTTTTACGCATCTTGATATCGATTGCTTAATGTGTATGTACTAAAAAATCGATTCTACACCTTAATTTAGGATTGTTAAATTGTTCTAAATACACTGTCGCTATTGCTATAGGACAACTCTATGACAACTCCATTAACATCAAAACGGCTAGTTAGCATAAATATGTAAAGTTCATATTTTAACGCAACTTGTTATCAATTGCTTAATATGTATGTATCAAATAATCGGTTCTACACCTTAATATGAGATTGTGAAATTGCTCCAGTTATGGCTTTACGACAACTCTATGAAAGCTCCAATAACATCAAAACGGCTAGTTAGCATAAATATGTAAAGTTCATATTTTTACGCAACTTGATATCGATTGCATAATGTGTATGTATCAAAAAATCGATTCTACACCTTAATATAAGATTGTGAAATTGCTCCAAATACACTGTCGTTATGGCTATACGACAACTCTATGACAACTCCAATAACTTCAAAAAGGCTAATTAGCATAAATATGTAAAGTTCATATTTTTACGCAACTTGATATCGATTGCTTAATGTATATGTACTAAAAAATCGATTCTACACCTTAATATAAGATTGTGAAATTGCTCCAAATACACTGTCGTTATGGCTATACGACAACTCTATGACAACTCCCATAACTTCAAAAAGGCTAATTAGCATAAATATGTAAAGTTCATATTTTTACGCAACTTGATATCGATTGCTTAATGTGTATGTATCAAAA
>NW_024392035.1:0-1172 GCF_016617805.1 Bactrocera tryoni
AAAAAAAAATATTTATATCAAATGTGTGATTGTATGCGTTGGTAAATAAATTGCGCATTATTTTGAGCGGCTCTTTTGCACAGCTCCGGTTTTGTACTACAATTGGCAAGTCATTAAGTGCAAGCTTGTGGTTTCTTGTTAATAATATGGTATATATTCAGGAATACGTATATGCCTTATAAATAGGCATGTGTCTTTATGAATGTATTGCTATGGCACATTTGTAAACTCTCAACAATGATTGAATTTGATTTATGGGAAACCAATTGAATGGAAGGAAGCATTTATAACTAATGTGTACTTTGTGAAAATTCAGTTTTCAATTTGAGGAACTACTCACCTGAATCACGACATATTAGGCAGTTGGTACTTTAATCGTAGAGTAGACAAGAGAGCGTTAAATGTACATTTTTGAAAATGGAAGTTTAAACATCTTATATATTTATCAGCGATATACCTTTAATTCAGCTGGATTTTCTGTAATTCTTTATAAAAAAGTTTTGTACTTAATGGGTCGTGATGAAGTTTTCTGGCAGTAAATTTTCTAAAATGTATTTAACTCTACTTCGCCTTAAAAAATCGTTTTATTAATATTTCTATTAATATTTAAGTATTCCAAAAAAGAGTAGAGATGGCGATCTGAGATCGATTCATAGAAAAATCGATTTTTCGAGCCAAGAAAATTGATTTTTTAAATCGATATGTAGTACTGGATCGATACATCACCCTTTAAAATCGACATTCGATTCTTTTCGTTTTTGTATTAACCATATAATTAGCTGTAGGTGCCCGTATTACATGAGTGCTCCCGGCTAATTACTCAAAAACTCACGAGATGGCTATGTGTTTAGTTTCCTTCGCCTCACTTCTCTTCAATAGAAAAAAGTTTCTTTTATAATCTATGACTTTTTTTATCTGTTCTGTGATTGCATCATCACATCATTCGATTAATTTGTTTGTTGTTTGTTCGTTTTTGACTAAGTGACTGTTTATTAAACATACTGTGAACAACGATATAAATACAGACTTTTATGTAGTGTGTGTTGCGGAATAATAACTAATTGAGAGTACGTAAGTAAAGCGCTCCTTATGATTATTAAATCTAACGATGTATGTAAGTCATTTAAATTTACTTCTGCATATGAATAATTACTAATGAGCGTTGAAATAAC
>NW_024392036.1:0-1332 GCF_016617805.1 Bactrocera tryoni
AATATCGATTGCTAAATGTGTATACACTAGAAAATCGACTTTATACCTGAATATAAGATTGTCGAATTCTTCCAAATGCACTGCCGTTATGGCTTTATGTCAACTTCAGTAAGATGAAGAAGGTAAATTAACTTAAATATGTTAAACTAATGATTTGAAGCAACTCAATATCGATTGCTAAATGTGAATATACAAGAAAATCGACTTTATACCTTAATATAGGATTGTGGAATTCTTCCAAATGCCCTGCCGTTATGGCGTTATGTCCACTTCAGTAAGATGAAGAAGGTAAATTAACTTAAATATGTTAAACTAATGATTTGAAGCAACTCAATATCGATTGCTAAATGTGAATATACAAGAAAATCGACTTTATACCTTAATATAGGATTGTGGAATTCTTCCAAATGCACTGCCGTTATGGCTTTATGTCCACTTCAGTAAGATGAAGAAGGTAAATTAACTTAAATATGTTAAACTAATGATTCGAAGCAACTCAATATCGCTTATTAACTTAAATAAGTGAAGTAAATGATTTGAAGTAATTCAATATAGACTTCTAAATGTGAATATACAAGAAAATCGACTTTATACCTTAATATAAGATTGTAGAATTCTTCCAAATGCACTGCCGTTATGGCGTTATGTCCACTTCAATAAGATGAAGAAGGTAAATGAACTTAAATATGTTAAACTAATGATTTGAAGCAACTCAATATCGATTGCTTAATATAGGATTGTGGAATTCTTCCAAATGCCCTGCCGTTATGGCGTTATGTCCACTTCAGTAAGATGAACAAGGTAAATTAACTTAAATATGTTAAACTAATGATTTGAAGCAACTCAATATCGATTGCTAAATGTGTATATACAAGAAAATCGACTTTATACCTTAATATAGGATTGTGGAATTCTTCCAAATGCACTGCCGTTATGGCTTTATGTCAACTTCAGTAAGATGAAGAATGTTAATTAACTTAAATAAGTGAAGTAAATGATTTGAAGTAATTCAATATAGACTTCTAAATGTGAATATACAAGAAAATCGACTTTATACCTTAATATAAGATTGTAGAATTCTTCCAAATGCACTGCCGTTATGGCGTTATGTCCACTTCAGTAAGATGAAGAAGGTAAATTAACTTAAATATGTTAAACTAATGATTTGAAGCAACTCAATATCGATTGCTTAATATAGGATTGTGGAATTCTTCCAAATGCACTGCCGTTATGGCGTTATGTCCACTTCAGTAAGATGAAGAAGGTAAGTGAACTTAAATATGTTATACTAATGATTTGAAGCAACTCAATATCGACTGCTAAGTGTGTATA
>NW_024392037.1:0-507 GCF_016617805.1 Bactrocera tryoni
ATATAAACATTTCCATACATGTAAGTCATATAAAAATTTATGTATGGGCATCTGCGACTTGGAGCGTCAGCGCTGGCGCTTGCAGTTAATTCCCCAAAGGCGCGGCTAACGGCGCTTAACAAAAGTCGCAACATTTTATATAATATGTACATATGTACATATATTCCCCACAGCAAAAAAGCGCAAATTAATGATACATTTATATTTCAATCAACTAAAATTAGTCAAATATATATTTTTCTCATTCTAATTTTTATACTCTTGCAACATGTTGCTACTTGGTATAATAGTTTTGTTCACCTAATGGTTGTACATATAAGTATCTCACCTAAAACTAAGCGAGATGGATATAGAGTTATACATACTATATACAAATGATCAAGATGATAAGAAAAGTTGAAATCCGGGTGAGTGTATGTCTGTCTGTCTGTCCGTCCGCCAGTGCAAGCTGTATCTTGAGTCCAAATTGCAAAATGTTCCCGTGCCAGTGGGATAAAGAAGTGCCCG
>NW_024392038.1:0-3748 GCF_016617805.1 Bactrocera tryoni
TATTACCAGCCTTGGATCTTGCTAATGTTTTGTTTCAACTTTGTAAACGCCCTAGCGGCTAAAGTATTCGACGTAGGTGGGTCAAATAAATAGCATCGGTTAGATTATTTAAGGAGCCTTTAGAAAAGCCCTCAACTTATTCTCTATCCCTACCAGGAGCGCGGCAATAGTGTTCACAAACAAATGTAGTGTTTTGAGAAAAATCACATGTTTGTTTCAACTTTGTAAACGCCCTAGCGGCTAAAGTATTCGACGTAGGTGGGTCAAATAAAAAGCATCGGTTAGATTATTTAAGGAGCCTTTAGAAAAGCCCTCAACTTATTCTCTATCCCTACCAGGAGCGTGGCAATAGTGTTCACAAGCAAATGTAGTGTTTTGAGAAAAATCACATGTTTGTTTCAACTTTGTAAACGCTCTAGCGGCTAAAGTATTAGACGTAGGTGGGTCAAATAAATAGCATCGGTTAGATAATTTAAGGGGCTTTTAGAAAAGCCCTCAACTTATTCTCTATCCCTACCAGGAGCGTGGCAATAGCGTTCACAAACAAGTGTAGTGTTTTGAGAAAAATCACATGTTTGTTTCAACTTTGTAAACGCTCTAGCGTCTAAAGTATTCGACGTAGGTGGGTCAAGTAAACAGCATCGGTTAGATAATTTAAGGAGCTTTTAGAAAAGCCCTCAACCTATTTTCTATTCCTACCAGGAGCCTGGCAAACAAATGTAGTGTTTTGAGAAAAATCGCATGTTTGTTTCAACTTTGTAAACGCTCTAGCGGCTAAAGTATTAGACGTAGGTGGGTCAAATAAAAAGCATCGGTTGGATAACTTAAGGAGCTTTTAGAAAAGCCCTCAACCTATTTTCTATTTCTACCAGGAGCCTGGCAATAAAACAAACAAATGTAGTGTTTTGAGAAAAATCGCATGTTTGTTTCAACTTTGTAAACGCTCTAGCGGCAGAAGTATTCGACGTAGGTGGGTCAAATATACAGCATCGGTTAGGTAATTTAAGGATCTTTTAGAAAAGTCCTCAACCTATTTTTTCTTCCTACCAGCAGCGTGGCAATAGTGTTCACAAACAAACGTAGTGTTTTAGGAATAATCACATGTTTGTTTTAATTTTGAAACGCTCTAGCGGGGTAGGTGGGTCAAATAAAAAGCATCGGTTAGATAATTTAAGGAGCTTTGGGAAAAGCCCTTAACCTCTTCTCTATCCCTACCATGAGCCTGGCAATAGTGTTCACAAACAAATGTAGTGTTTTGAGAAAAATCACATGCTTGTTTCTACTTTGTAAACACTCTAGCGGCTAAAGTATTCGACGTAGGTGGGTCAAATAGAAGCATCGGTTGGATAGTTTATGGAGCTTTTAGAAAAGCCTCCAACCTATTTTCTATTCCTACAAGGAGCCTGGCAAACAAATGTAGTGTTTTGAGAAAAATCACATGTTTGTTTCAACTTTGTAAACGCTCTAGCGGCTAAACTGTTCGACGCAGGTGGGTAAAATAAAAAGCATCGGTTAGATAATTTAAAGAGATTTCAGGAAAACCCTCAACCTATTTTCTATCTTTACCAGGAGCGTGGCAATAATGTTCACAAACAAATGTAGTGTTTTGAGAAAAATCACATGTTTGTTTCAACTTTGTAAACGCTCTAGCGGCTAAAGTATTCGACGTAGGTGGGTCAAATAAAAAGCATCGGTTAGATAATTTAAGGAGCTTTGGGAAAAATCACATGTTTGTTTCAACTTTGTAAACGCTCTAGCGGCTAAAGTATTCGATGTAGGTGGGTCAAATAAATAGCGTCGGTTAGATAATTTAAGGAGCTTTTAGAAAAGCCCTCAACCTGTTTTCTATCCCTACCAGGAGCGCGGCAATAGTGTTCGCAAACAAATGTAGTGTTTTGAGAAAAATCACATGTTTGTTTCAACTTTGTAAACGCTCTAGCGGCTAAAGTATTCGACACAGGCGGGTCAGGTAAATAGCATCGGTTAGATAATTTAAGGATCATTTACAGAAGCCCTCAACCTATTTTCTGTTCCTACCAGAACCATGGTGCTTATCGTATAGTGTTCCAGAACCAAAAGCCACCAGGATGGCGGCACGGTGGTCGATGCGGCATGGTTATTTTAGCGTGGCGCTCACAACAGGTACTTAGTGTTTTTGAGGAAAATCCATGTGCAGTTCAACACCTTAAACTCTGGCGGCTAAGGTATTCGACGCAGGTGAATCAGATAAAGAGCATCGGTTAGATGAATTTAAAGATCTTTAAGGAAGAACCCTCAGCCTCTTCTCTGTTATTCTTAACAGGAGCGTGGCTTATTATTGCTCAAAAACAAATACTTAGTGTTTTGAGAAAAATCACATTTTTAGTTCAGCTTTGCCTTAAAACGCTCTAACGGCTAAAGTAGTCGACGTAAGTAGAGTCAAATAAAAAACATCAGTTAGATAATTTAGGGATCTTTTAGAAAAGCCCTCAACCTATTTTCTATTCCTACCAGGAGCCTGGCAATAGTGCTCACAACAAATGTAGTGTTTTGAGAAAAATCACATGTTTGTTTCAACTTTGTAAACGCTCTAGCGTCTAAAGTATTCGACGTAGGTGGGTCAAGTAAATAGCATCGGTTAGATAATTTAAGGGGCTTTTAGAAAAGCCCTCAACCTGTTTTCTATCCTTACCAGGAGCCTGGCAATAGTGTTCACAAACAAATGTAGTGTTTTGAGAAAAATCACATGTTTGTTTCAACTTTGTAAACGCTCTAGCGGCTAAAGTATTCGACGTAGGTGGGTCAAATAAATAGCATCGGTTAGATAATTTAAAGAGCTTTTAGAAAAGCCCTCAACCTGTTTTCTATCCCTACCAGGAGCGAGGCAATAGTGCTCACAAACAAATGTAGTGTTTTGAGAAAAATCACATGTTTGTTTCAACTTTGTAAGCGCTCTAGCGTCTAAAGTGTTCGACGTAGGTGGGTCAAATAAATAGCATCGGTTAGATAATTTAAGGAGCCTTTAGAAAAGCCCTCAACTTATTCTCTATCCCTACCAGGAGCCTGGCAATAGTGTTCACAAACAAATGTAGTGTTTTGAGAAAAATCACATGTTTGTTTCAACTTTGTAAACGCTCTAGCGGCTAAAGTATTCGACGTAGGTGGGTCAAATAAACAGCATCGGTTAGATAATTTAAAGAGCTTTTAGAAAAGCCCTCAACCTATTTTCTATCCCTACCAGGAGCCTGGCAATAGTGTTCACAAACAAATGTAGTGTTTTGAGAAAAATCACATGTTTGTTTCAACTTTGTAAACGCTCTAGCAGCTAAAGTATTCGATGCAGGTGGGTCAAGTAAATAGCATGGGTTAGATAATTTAAGGAGCTTTTAGAGAAGCCCTCAACCTATTCTCTATCCCTACCAGGAGCGTGGCAATAGTGTTCACAAGCAAATGTAGTGTTTTGAGAAAAATCACATGTTTGTTTCAACTTTGTAAACGCTCTAGCGGCTAAAGTATTCGACGTAGGTGGGTCAAATAAACAGCATGGGTTAGATAATTTAAGGAGCTTTTAGAAAAGCCCTCAACTCATTCTCTATCCCTACCAGGAGCGCGGCAATAGTGTTCACAAGCAAATGTAGTGTTTTGAGAAAAATCACATGTTTGTTTAAACTTTGTAAACGCTCTAGCGGCTAAAGTATTCGACGTAGGTGGGTCAAATAAATAACATCGGTTAGATAATTTAAGGAGCTTTTAAGAAAAAGCCCTCAAC
>NW_024392039.1:0-1749 GCF_016617805.1 Bactrocera tryoni
ATTCGACGTAGGTAGGTCAAATAAATAGCATCGGTTAGATAATTTAAGGATCTTTTAGAAAAGCCCTCAACCTGTTTTCTATCCCTACCAGGAGCGAGGAAATAGTGTTCACAGCCAAATGTAGTGTTTTGAGAAAGATCACATTTTTGTTTCAACTTTTTAAACGCTCCAGCGGCTCAAGTATCCGACGTAGGTGGGTCAAATAAAAAGCGTCGGTTAGATAATTTATGGAGCGTTTAGAAGAGCCCTCAACTCATTCTCTAACGCTAATAGGAGCGCGGCAATAGTGTTCACAAACAAATGTAGTGTTTTGAGAAAAATCACATTTTTGTTTCAACTTTGTAAACGCTCTAGTGGCTAAAGTGTTCGACGTAGGTAGGTCAAATAAATAGCATCGGTTAGATAATTTAAGGAGCTTTTAGAAAAGCCCTCCACTCATTCTCTATCCCTACCAGGAACGCGGCAATAGTGTTCGCAAACAAATGTAGTGTTTTGCGAAAAAACACATGTTTGTTTCAACTTTGTAAACGCTCTAGCGGCTAAAGTATTCGACGTAGGTTGGTCAAATAAACAGCATCAGTTAGATATTTTAAGGAGCTTTTAGAAAAGCCCTCAACCTGTTTTCTATCCCTACCAGGAGCCTGGCAATAGTGTTCACAAACAAATGTAGTGTTTTGAGAAAATTCACATGTTTGTTTCAACTTTGTAAACGCTCAAGCGGCTAAAGTATTCGATGTAGGTGGGTCAAATAAACAGCATCGGTTAGATAATTTAAGGAGCTTTTAGAAAAGCCCTCATCTTATTCTCTATCCCTACCAGGAGCGTGGCAATAGTGTTCACAAACAAATGTAGTGTTTTGAGAAAAATCACATGTTTGTTTCAACTTTGTAAACGCCCTAGCGGCTAAAGTATTCGACGTAGGTGGGTCATATAAATAGCATCGGTTAGATAATTTAAGGAGCTTTTAGAAAAGCCCTCACCCCATTCTCTATCCCTACCAGGAGCCTGGCAATAGTGTTCACAAACAAATGTAGTGTTTTGAGAAAAATCACATGTTTGTTTCAACTTTGTAAACGCTCTAGCGGCTAAAGTATTCGATGTAGGTGGGTCAAATAAATAGCATCGGTTAGATAATTTAAGGAGCTTTTAGAAAAGCCCTCAACTCATTCTCTATCCCTACCAGGAGCCTTGCAATAGTGTTCACAAACAAATGTAGTGTTTTGAGAAAAATCACATGTTTGTTTCAACTTTGTAAACGCTCTAGCGGCTAAAGTATTCGATGTAGGTGGGTCAAATAAATAGCATCGGTTAGATAATTTAAGGAGCTTTTAGAAAAGCCCTCAACTCATTTTCTATCCCTACCAGGAGCGAGGCAATAGTGCTCACAAACAAATGTAGTGTTTTAAGAAAAATCACATTTTTATTTCAACTTTATAATCGCCCTAGCGGCTAAAGTATTCGACGTAGGTGGGTCATATAAACAGCATCGGTTAGATAATTTAAGGAGCTTTTAGAAAAGCCCTCAAGCTATTTTCTTTTTCTACCAGGAGCCTTGCAATAGTGTTCACAAACAAATGTAGTGTTTTGAGAAAAATCACATGTTTGTTTCAACTTTGTAAACGCCCTAGCGGTTAAAGTATTCTATGTAGGTGGGTCAAATAAATAGCATCGGTTATATAATTTAAGGAGCTTTTAGAAAAGCCCTCAACTCATTCTCTATCCCTACCAGGAGCGCGGCAATAGTGTTCA
>NW_024392040.1:0-4313 GCF_016617805.1 Bactrocera tryoni
CCGTTTTGATGTTATTGGAGTTGCAGGCTATCTCCGCACTTTGTAACAGTCGCCCTTAATGAACCCCGTGGTTATCTATGCAAGCAGGGAGACCACGCGAGGGCTTACACAAGTCCTTATGGGAGCTTGTGTTCAGAGCCGGGTTCGGGCGCGAATCAGGAGCTCGTCTCAACTGAACCTGTACGGCCAAAGAAATTTTGGCGACGTGCATTGAACGTACTTGAAGACCTGCCATGATTTTAACGAGACGAAGGTGAGAGCAATATTAGCCTGCCAGCCATTTCGATAAGATGTCACTCCTGTCTACTGAGGTGGCAGAATACTGCCCCCCCCCAGCCCTTTGTCAATATGTTCCATATCGGTTTTCCAGTACACCATAATCAGAATTTTACTGGTCTCAATTCTGACGGGCTTTTGCCCAGGGTTTTTCGTCGTCTTCTGTTCCCTCGTCACTTTGTTGCCTCCCTCTCTTGGGTAGGTTCTCCCTCGGTGCAGTTCCGGTGGGGGTTGTGGACGCTTATTTTAAGGCGGCATCTTCTCGCCTCTTCGCGGGAGGTTCATTGGGCGCGTGAGGCGTTTTGAGCCAAGCCATCCTCTCCTGCAGCTCTTGGTCGAGGGCTGCGTATTACTATTCGCAGCTAACCTACTTAGCGTAGGCCGTCCACTATCCGCCAGCTGTGACCCCGGTAGTAGCCTGAGCTCAGCCCTACCCGTGTTATTGGAGTTGTCATGGAGTTGTCGTATAGCCATAGCGACAGTGTATTTGGATCAATTTCACAATGTTATATTAAGGTGTAGAATCGATTTTTTGGTACAAACACATTAAGCAATCGATACCAAGTTGCGTAAAAATATGAACTTTACATATTTCTGTTAATTAACCGTTTTGATGTTATTGGAGTTTTCATAGAGTTGTCGTATAGCCATAGCGACAGTGTATTTGGATCAATTTCACAATCTTATATTAAGGTGTAGAACCGATTTTTTAGTACATACACATTAAGCAATCGATATCAAGTTGCGTAAAAATATGAACTTTACATATTTATGCTAACTAGCCGTTTTGATGTTATTGGAGTTGTCATAGAGTTGTCCTATAGCAGTAGCGACATAATTGCATAAAAATATGAACTTTACATATTTATGCTATTTAGCCGTTTTGATGTTATTGGAGCTTTCGTAGAGTTGTCGTATAGCCATAACGACAGTGTATTTGGAGCAATTTCATAATCTTATATTAAGGTGTAGAACCGATTTTTTAGTACATACACATTAAGCAATCGATATCAAGTTGCGTTAAAATATGAACTTTACATATTTATGCTAACTAGCCGTTTTTATGTTATTTTAGTTGTGATAGAGCTGTCGTATAGCCATAGCGACAGTGTATTTGGAGCAATTTCACAATCTTATATTAAGGTGTAGAACCGATTTTTTAGTACATACACATTAACCAATCGATACCAAGTTGCGTACAAATATGAACTTTACATATTTATGCCAACTTGCCGTTTTGATGCTATTGCAGTTGTCATAGAGTTGTCCTATAGGCATAACGACAGTGTCTTTGGAGCAATTTCACAATCTTATATTAAGGTGTAGAACCGATTTTTTAGTACATACACATTAACCAATCGATATCAAGTTGCGTAAAAATATGAACTTTACATATTTCTGTTAATTAACCGTTTTGATGTTATTGGAGTTGTCATAGAGTTGTCCTATAGCCATAACGACAGTGTATTTGGATCAATTTCACAATCTTATATTAAGGTGTAGAACCGATTTTTTAGTACATACACATTAAGCAATCGATACCAAGTTGCGTAAAAATATGAACTTTACATATTTATGCTAACTAGCCGTTTTGATGTTATTGGAGTTGTCATAGAGTTGTCCTATAGCAGCAGCGACATAATTGCATAAAAATATGAACTTTACATATTTATGCTATTTAGCCGTTTTGATGTTATTGGAGCTTTCGTAGAGATGTCGTATAGCCATAACGACAGTGTATTTGGAGCAATTTCATAATCTTATATTAAGGTGTAGAATCGATTTTTTAGTACATACACTTTAAGCAATCGATATCAAGATGCGTAAAAATATGAACTTTACATATTTCTGTTAATTAGCCGTTTTGATGTTATTGGAGTTGTCATGGAGTTGTCGTATAGCCATAGCGACAGTGTATTTGGATCAATTTCACAATCTTATATTAAGGTGTAGAATCGATTTTTTGGTACATACACATTAAGCAATCTTTATCAAGTTGCGTAAAAATATGAACTTTACATATTTATGCTAACTAGCCGTTTTGATGTTATTGGAGTTGTCATAGAGTTGTCGTATAGCCATAGCGACAGTGTATTTGGAGCAATTTCATAATCTTATATTAAGGTGTAGAATCGATTTTTTAGTACATACACATTAAGCAATCGATATCAAGTTGCGTAAAAATATGAACTTTACATATTTATGCTAACTAGCCGTTTTGATGTTATTGGAGTTGTCATAGAGTTGTCGTATAGCCATAGCGACAGTGTATTTGGAGCAATGTCATAATCTTATATTAAGGTGTAGAATCGATTTTTTAGTACATACACATTAAGCAATCGATATCAAGTTGCGTAAAAATATGAACTTTACATATTTATGCTAACTTGCCGTTTTGATGTTATTGGAGTTGTCATAGAGTTGTTGTATAGCCATAGCGACAGTGTATTTGGAGCAATTTCACAATCTTATATTAAGGTGTAGAATCGATTTTTTAGTACATACACATTAAGCAATCGATATCAAGTTGCGTAAAAATATGAACTTTACATATTTATGCTAACTAGCCGTTTTGATGTTATTGGAGTTGTCATAGAGTTGTCGTATAGCCATAGCGACAGTGTATTTGGAGCAATTTCACAATCTTATATTAAGGTGTAGAATCGATTTTTTAGTACATATACATTAAGGAATCGATATCAGGTAGCGTAAAAATATGAACTTTACATATTTTTGCTAATTAGCCGTTTTGATGTTATTGGAGTTGTCATAGAGTTGTCCTATAGCCATAGCGACAGTGTATATGGAGCAATTTCACAATCTTATATTAAGGTGTAGAATCGATTTTTTAGTACATATACATTAAGGAATCGATATCAGGTAGCGTAAAAATATGAACTTTACATATTTTTGCTAATTAGCCGTTTTGATGTTATTGGAGTTGTCATAGAGTTGTCGTATAGCCATAGCGACAGTGTATTTGGAGCAATTTCACAATCTTAAATTAAGGTGTAGAATTGATTTTTTGGTACATACACATTATGCAATCGTTATCAAGTTGCGTAAAAATATGAACTTTACATATTTCTGTTAATTAGCCGTTTTAATGTTATTGGAGTTGTCATGGAGTTGTCGTATAGGCATAGCGACAGTGTATTTGGATCAATTTCACAATCTTATATTAAGATGTAGAATCGATTTTTTAGTACATACACATTATGCAATCGATACCAAGATGCGTAAGAATATGAACTTTACATATTTATGCTAACTAGCCGTTTTGATGTTATTGGAGTTGTCATAGAGTTGCCCAATAGCAATAGCGAGAGTGTATTTGGAACAATTTAACAATCCTAAATAAAGGTGTAGAATTGATTTTTTTGTACATACACATTATGCAATCGATATCAGGTTGCGTAAAAATATGAACTTTACATATTTATGCTATTTAGCCGTTTTGATGTTATTGGAGTTGTCATAGAGTTGTCCTACAGCAATAGCGACAGTGTATATGGAACAACTTCACAAGCTTATATTAAGGTGTAGAATCGAATTTTTGGTACACACACATTAAGCAATCGATATCAAGTTGCGTAAAAATATGAACTTTACATATTTATGCTAGCTAGCCCTTTTGATGTTATTGGAGTTGTCATAGAGTTGTCCTACAGCAATAGCGACAGTGTATATGGAACAACTTCACAATCTTATATTAAGGTGTAGAATCGAATTTTTGGTACATACACATTAAGCAATCGATATCAAGTTGCGTAAAAATATGAACTTTACATATTTATGCTAATTAGCCGTTTTGATGTTATTGGAGTTGTCATAGAGTTGTCCTATAGCCATAGCGACAGTGTATTTGGAGCAATTTCACAATCTTATATTAAGGTGTAGAATCGATTTTTTAGTACATACACATTAAGCAATCGATATCAAGTTGCGCAAAAATATGAACTTTACATACTTATTGGAGTTGTCATAGAGTTGTCGTATAGCCCTAGCGACAGTGTATTTGGAGCAATTTCACAATC
>NW_024392041.1:0-2310 GCF_016617805.1 Bactrocera tryoni
TTTCTTCGTAAATAAAATATTGAACTTAATTATGACCAATGGATCATACATGTTGCCGTTTTGATTATACTAGAAGAAAAGACAGATGATTTTGTAAATATTTTCAAATTGAAATGTTACTCGTATTATCCACTTGCAAGTCGGAAAAACGCATTTTTTATTTAATAAATAAATGAAAAAAGAACGTTTACAGAATTTTATGTACAGGGTTTGTCCAGAAAGTAATAGGACCAAACGTTACAATTTTAAAACTTTTAAAATAGGCTTTCTTAGGTGGATCCCCTCTGTGGTCTCAAAATGCTTGCCTTTAATCGATTTTTCAGGCAAGAAAACAAAAAAGTCCGGGGCCAATGAGCAACATTTTCACTTTAGATTTGCTCATTCATCAGCGACCTCTTCCCGGCCCACCAAAACGACCTGGTGCCACCGAAACACACCACTTCTTGCTAAAGCAACATCTGGGTAAGCCTGCTTCATCATATCAAACGTCTCTGTCGCAGACTTACCGAGCTTCACACAGAGTTCAATCGCTTACCTCTGCTCTAATGAACGCTGAATTTTCGGCTTGCGCCACTCACAGAAACATGTCGGGCGAAAATGTTTGTCCTGACTCTCCAGGTGCTCGGAGACAAATAGCCAGCCGTTTGTTAGCTAGGAACGCCCTCTGCCGAGTCTAGTTGGTGCGCTCACGCTCTGAAGTACAGTCGCGGAAAAAGAAAATCAGTCCCATTACTTTCCGGACAAATATTGTACTTTAAAAATTTTAGATTCTGATCCCGCAGCCGATCGCCAGAAGATCTCCGAAAAAAGAAGTTTGAAGTTACAATACAAAAAATATTTTATTATTCATCAATATTTATTTTGTCGCCTTCAAAGTGATCTCCACCAGCAGTAATACACTTATGCCAACGATTTTTCCAGTCCTCAAAATACATTTTATAAGCACTTTTTGGGATGACCTACATCTCCTTCAGTGAATTTTTTTTATCTCTTCGATCGACATGAAAACGGGTTCCACGGAGTGGCAATTTCAGTTTGAGGAACCAGAAAAAATCACGGAGCCAAATCTGGTGAATACGGTGAATGATCGATGGTATTCATTGCTTTCTGGCCTTAAGTTCGGTCGCAATCGTACTCTTTTAAAAAAAAGTTCAACTTTATCGGAACGAGTCAAGCAAGAAGGCATTTAATTGCCAAATTATCCACCAAAATCATTCGAACGAACTTGCGAGAGATGTTGAGCTCTGTTGCCATCTCTCTAACACTTGCCTGACGATTTTCAAGCACCATATTATTTACTTTACTAATATTTCCATCAGTTGAAGAGGACGATGGTCGTGCAGTCGAGGCATGTCTTCAACGATCTCTCGATCGTTTTTACAGGTTTGTAGCACTCGTAGGCTTATGTTTTTGATAAAACTTAATTACCGAAGCCCTTTCCAACATTCGCAATGATTCCGCAAATGAAATTTGGTTAGAAATACAAAATTTGAGACAAATTCTTTGGCCGATCCATTGTAAAAATCGCAACGCACTACTGAGGTGTACCGATTTAAGCAGCTGCTGTAAACAAATTGGTTGACAGGTCGTGCTCATAGTTGGCATAGTAATTAAGGACGGTCCTACCAACTTAGCGAAATACATTTTTTTGAAATATCATATCCCCGATGAATTTATTTGCAATGGCCGGGAATTTTTTGTCCCAGTGTATAATACGCAAATACGCTCATATCTCTGCAACTATTTGTCGGATCAACTTCAAATTTTCAGAAAATATTTTTAAATATACTTATGTATCTACATTCAATGTGCAAATATAAAATTGACTTTTTGAAATTCACAAGTGGGTAACCCCTTAAGCTCAATATTGGTATCCAAGTCCACTCATTTCATATTCATATCAGCATTTTTCTTTTGGGCTTAACTCTAATTATTTATATTAATATTTTTAATAACCAAAAGTCTTTGGATCTTATTATAAAGTTAAATATCTAACTAGCGCTGAAATAATTTTCTAAAAAAAAAAAATAATTAAATATTTATGAAATATGACAATAACGTTTATTTATATATTTTATTAATTTAGATCAGTGAAGAAGCTTTGGAAAAAGGTAAAAAGTGAAAAAATTTCGTAGAACATTGAAACCCATTGGAAAAGACGATAAAATAACAAAAAAGAAAGGATGATAATTCACGACCGATTTGAGGTCGCGAAAACGTCTTCGAGGGGGATTGAATTTTTAAGATTTAAAAACGGGTTTTCTCGATTTCCGGCAACTCTATGAGTCCCATAGAAAAAGGTTTATAGCA
>NW_024392042.1:0-962 GCF_016617805.1 Bactrocera tryoni
CGGCCTACGACTAAGACCGTTTTTGCTTAGTATTGTCGTATGTGATATATTTTTCGCCGCCAGTAACCATCCGCTTCAAAAATGGATCGAGTTCGTTCCGTTTCAGCAGCATATCGCAGGTGTTGATTCGGTCCAAAAGGTTTTTTTGCGTCAAATCATGCGGCACTCAAACATCAAGCTTTTTGGTGTATCCAGCCTTCTGCAAATGGTTTAAAATGGTTTGGTGACCAACTCCCCTCTTCTAAGCAATATCACGAGATGCCACATGCCGGTCTAACTCGATGTTTTCCATGACTTGATCGGTATTCGTTGTCACAGGTCTTCCGCCCAATGGCTTATCCATGGTGTCGTTTTCATCCGCTCTGAATCGTCGAAACTATTCCTCCGCAGTTCAAAGTGATACAGTACCATCCCCAAAACACCATTAATCTCACGGAACGTTTCACTACGGAACGTATCATAATCATTCAAAAGACAAAAAGGCGAAAGGGAGATATTTCACAAGCTAACATATGCTGAAGAAACTGTATAGAGTCCATATTTCCAACAGAGTATAAGAAATCAAGAAGCTTTTTTATTCTTTCGAAAAAATGTTCAAAAGTTGGTCACCTACAGCACCCCCAACCAGTGGTTCTAAAAAAAACTGTTTGCCCCCATTCAAGAAAAGCAAGAAGATAAAATGCTTTCAAGGAGATACAATTTTTTTCTTAGAAATGATAAATTTTAAGTATTAATATATAAAATGAACATTAGAGTGATCCTTGAAAATATCGAAAGAAATAAAATCATCAGAAATTAATAGTTTATCTTTAATTAGAAATTAATACCACATTGAAAGTCAATAGTATATATTTTAAGTTTAAATTATGGAAAGTCTATACGATCTGATTCGATGAAAATTTTTTTATCGGTCAAATCGGTTGGCAGCTATAGCGGTACCCTGTTTAAAATATATATACCAT
>NW_024392043.1:0-2047 GCF_016617805.1 Bactrocera tryoni
TGTGGCCGTTAAAATATCGACTATGTAAATAAAGTTTGGCTTGCTGCAACGTCCTGCTGGTGCTTTTTAGCATTCAAAATAGTTATTACCGTAGGACTGAGAGACGAGAATGATTTGGGTGTATAGTTCGCTAATGACGATCATCTTTATCCCAACTTCCTGTTAGAAAATCGTGGACTAATTAAGTCTTTGAAATACAAGATCTGTCGCAAAAGAAACAGAACTTTTTAAATATAACTGTTTCTGGAGGCGTCACCTATTGATGGGTATATGAAACAGAAAGCTTGATCTCTTGTTGACATTTCATAATAATTTTAAGACAATTGGATAACTACAATCGATGTTATCGATCAAATAGTGGCAGCAGCTTTTGATCATCGGTCGTAAAATGCAAAGAGCAACTATTAAATTTGGTTTTAAACTTGGAAAAAGTTGACTGAAACATTTCAAATGATGAAAAAAGTTTATCGTGATCAGTGCCTATCCCGTAGTAATGTGCATGAGTGGTTTAAGCGATTCCAAGAAGGTCGTGAGGACCTCTGTGACGATCAGAAGTCGGTCGTCTTCAGAAGTCAAAAATAAAGACAATGCTGATTTGTTTTTACGATTCCGAGGGTATTGTACACCGAGAGTTCGTCCCACCTGGCCAAACGATTAATGCTGTGTTTTACCTTGGTGTTATGAAGCGTCTTTTGTCACGCATTCGTCGTGCTCGACCACAATAGCGTGAGGCAGGGTCCTGGCGCCTGTTGCACGATAATGCACCATGTCGGTCGACGCTTGTCACTGATTTTTTGACAAAAAACTCCATATTAACCATTAATCACTCACCTGATCTGGCACCCTGTGATTTTTACCTATTTGGAAAACTTCATTTGCCTATGAAAGGACACTGGTTTCAGGACATTTCAGCTATCCAAAAGGCGACGACCGATATTCTCAAGACCACTCCGAAAAATGACCTAAAACACTCATTTGAAATGCTAATTGACCGGGCTAAACGCTGTATCGAAGCACAAGGAAACTATCGGGTGATTTTTTAAGAGCTTGATAACTTTTTTAAAAAAAAAAACGCATAAAATTTGCAAAATCTCATCGGTTCTTTATTTGAAACGTTAGATTGGTTCATGAAATTTACTTTTTGAAGATAATTTCATTTAAATGTTGACCGCGGCTGCGTCTTAGGTGGTCCATTCGGAAAGTTCAATTTTGGGCAACTTTTTCGAGCATTTCGGCCGGAATAGCCCGAATTTCTTCGGAAATGTTGTCTTCCAAAGCTGAAATAGTTGCTGGCTTATTTCTGTAGACTTTAGACTTGACGTAGCCCCACAAAAAATAGTCTAAAGGCGTTAAATCGCATGATCTTGGTGGCCAACTTACGGGTCCATTTCTTGAGATGAATTGTTCTCCGAAGTTTTCCCTCAAAATGGCCATAGAATCGCGAGCTGTGTGGCATGTAGCGCCATCTTGTTGAAACCACATGTCAACCAAGTTCAGTTCTTCCATTTTTGGCAACAAAAAGTTTGTTAGCATCGAACGATAGCGATCGCCATTCAAGATGGCGTAACACGTGCCACATTGCTCGCGAACGGCGACGAATCGACATTTCACGGTCTTCAGCCACACTCTCAGAAACAGACGCAATATTCTCTTCTGTACGCACTGTACGCATTCGTGTGGTTGGTTTAATGTCCAATAAAGTAAACTGAGTGCGAAACTTGGTCACAATCGCATTAAATGTTTGCTCACTTGGTCGATTATGTAGACCATAAATCGGACGTAAAGCGCGAAACACATTTCGAACCGAACACTGATTTTGGTAATAAAATTCAATGATTTGCAAGCGTTGCTCGTTAGTAAGTCTATTCATGATGAAATGTCAAAGCATACTGAGCATCTTTCTCTTTGACACCATGTCTGAAATCCCACGTGATCTGTCAAATACTAATGCATGAAAATCCTAACCTAAAAAAAATCACCCGATATTATTTTTTTTTTTGTTTTTTTTTTTAACAGTCTTGTTTCTTTTGCGACAGACCTTGTATAT
>NW_024392044.1:0-2212 GCF_016617805.1 Bactrocera tryoni
ATAAACAAAAAATTTTCATATATAAATACATACATATGTATATACATATACCCAATATGTGTACGAAATGATAAAGATGCGTCTTTAACTAAAACAAGAAAAAAACGTTAACTTCGGCTACACCGAAGTTATTATACCCTACATAAGTGCATTTTTATAGCATAAGGGAATATAAAATGATATTTATCGTGGTTGCGATCGGTCAATTTGTATGGCAGGTATATACTATATTGGTCCGATCTGAACAACTTGATCGAAATTTGTTACAATGCCTTGGCTTACAATTCAAGCTGAATTTCGTGAAGACACCTTGACAAATAAAAAAGTTTTCATACAAGCACTTGTTTATGTCCGGTTAGTTTGAATGGCAGCTATATACTATATATGTCCGATAATAGCGGTTTCGACAATTGAGGAGACCCTTGGAGCGAAACGAAGTGAGCTAAATTTCAGGTAAATATTTTAAAAACTGAAGGTGTAATTGCGTATCGATTCGACTAAACCCGCTAATCATTTATATGATTTCTAAGTCTCGTTTCGTTTTAAGAATTTCGAGAGCATAGTTTCCTTATACATTATAATGTTCAAGTGCCATTAAGACAAAAAATCTCTCGAAGTAATGAAAATATTGTTGCCTTTCAGGCAAGAGTTGCTGAAGATCACAATTTGTCAATTCCAAGACGTTCTCTGGAATTAGGACTGTCTTAAACCACAACTTGGCGGATTTTGAGAAAGGACTTCAGCTTACATTCATATAAAATTGTTTTCACTGAAGAATTGAAGACGTTGGACCACCAAAACGTCGTGAATTTGCTGTTTTTGCCTTGGAACAAATTAAAAACGATTACGATTTAAAAAAAAAATCATTTTTCACTCTATGCTAAGTATATCACCTTTAAGTATAACCGATACAAGCCAACCAAGAAGTTCGAAAATCTTTAAGCTGTATGAAAGCTAGGGAAGTATTGTCCCGTTGTTGATCTTTTTTAATACCAAGGCAAAGTAGTGGCAGAAAAATATCCCTTCATGGTTTTCTCGGGTAAATAACAGCATTTTTTCAACAATTTTTATGCCCTGAACAGGGTATATTAAGTTTGTCACGAAGTTTGTAACACCCAGATGGAAGGGTCGGAGACCCTATAAAGTATATACTTATATAAATGATCAGTATGTCGAGCTGAGTCGATTTAGCCATGTCCGTCTGTATATATACGAACTAATCTCTCAGTTTTTACGATATCGTTTTGAAATTTTGCGAACGTCATTTTCTCTTCAAGAAGCCGAACTGCCGATATCGGACCAGTATAACATATAGCTGCCATATAAACTGAACGATCGGAATCAAGGGCTTGTATGGAAAACTTTCGCATTTGACGTGGTATCTTCACGAAATTTGGCATAGATTACTGCTTAAGGTAACAATATAATCTTCAAAGAGATGGTTCAGAACGAATTATTATAGCATCTAGCTTCCATACAAACAGACCACATAGTTACTAAGAGAAATGCACCTGTGAAGGGTATTTAGCTTCGGCGCAACCGAAGTTAACGTTTTTTTGTTTTCTAAAATTTTTGAAAAAAAAAAACATTTTATTTCTTTGGCAGACATTTTTATAAAAAAAATTAAAATTTCAGTGAAAATTTCGCGACATTTGTTTCAAATAGTTGCTCCTTCGTCCAAGTCCAATTTCATGAAGAGTAGTTCTAGAGAAATCTTGCCAACCGACTTCAAAAACACAGTTTTGAGAAAAACGTGCTTAAAGACGTCGCACTTAGTCTAGCTAGCCACGAGAACACAAGTTCTCAAGGCTGTGTCTCCGACACTATTACTTGGATCAACCTGAAAATTGTAGAGAATATTCTAGAGGTGTTGTAGAATTTAATAAGGCAACAAAAGAATTTGATTTTTTAAACCCGTAAACTCATCAAATCCCTTGAAATATCTCACGAGTAATACGATATTTTTATTAAAAACTCAGCCATATCTATTGAAATCTTCATAATCGGTATATAAGCCTGGGAAAGTAAGAATCTGATTTTGATCATTTTGAGAAGTGAAGTGCCTCATATCAAAAGCATCACATGTTTTAGGTTATATTGCAATATTTTTATTGCATACTGAATCACAAACTCAGCTCGTAACTTTGGTTAAACACTATTTATTAAAATAGTTTTTTTCGTTACCCAATTTGCCTTTTGATAGTGCACCTCA
>NW_024392045.1:0-2340 GCF_016617805.1 Bactrocera tryoni
GTTTGTGAACACTATCGCCACGTCTCCTGGTAGGATAGAGGATAGATTGAGGGCTTTTCTAAAAGCTCTTTTTAATTATCTAACCAGTGCAAATTATTTGATCCACCTCTACGTCGAATACTTTGTAGCCACTAGAGCGTTTACAATTTTGAAGCAAAAATGTGATTTTTCTCAAAAAACTACCTTTGTTTGTGAACACTATCGCCACGCTCCTGGTAGGGATAGAGGATAGATTAAGGGCTTTTCTAAAAGCTCTTTTAATTATCTAACCGGTGCAATTTATTTGACCCACCTACGTCGAATACTTTAGCTGCTAGAGCGTTTACAATGTTGAAACAAAAATGTGATTTTTCTCAAAAAACTAGATTTGTTTGTGAACACTATTGCCATGCTCCTGGTAGGGATAGAGGACACATTAAGGGCTTTTCTAAAAGCTCCTTTAATTATCTAACCGGTGCAATTTATTTGACCCACCTAAGTCGAATACTTTAGCTGCTAGAGCGTTTACAATGTTGAAACAAAAATGTGATTTTCTCAAAAAACTAGATTTGTTTGTGAACACTATTGCCATGCTCCTGGTAGGGATAGAGGACAGATTAAGGGCTTTTCTAAAAGCTCTTTTAATTATCTAACCGGTGCAATTTATTTGACCCACCTAAGTCGAATACTTTAGCCGCTAGAGCGTTTACAATGTTGAAACAAAAATGTGATTTTCTCAAAAAACTAGATTTGTTTGTGAACACTATTGCCACGCTCCTGGTAGGGATAGAGAATAGATTGAGGGCTTTTCTAAAAGCTCTTTTAATTATCTAACCGGTGCAATTTATTTGACCCACCTACTTCGAAAAACTACCTATGTTTGTGAACACTATTGCCACGCTCCTGGTAGGGATAGAGGATAGATTGAGGGCTTTTCTAAAAGCTCTTTTAATTATATAACCGGTGCAAGTTATTTGATCCACCTACGTCGAATACTTTAGCTGCTGGAGCGTTTAGAAGGTTGAAACAAAAATGTGATTTTCTCAAAAAACTAGATTTGTTTGTACACTATTGCCACGCTCCTGGTGGGGATAGAGGATAGATTGAGGGCTTTTCTAAAAGCTCTTTTAATTATATAACCGGTGCAAGTTATTTGATCCACCTACGTCGAATACTTTAGCTGCTGGAGCGTTTAGAAGGTTGAAACAAAAATGTGATTTTCTCAAAAAACTAGATTTGTTTGTGAACACTATTGCCATGCTCCTGGTAGGGATAGAGGATAGATTGAGGGCTTTTCTAAAAGCTCTTTTAATTATCTAACCGGTGCAATTTATTTGACCCACCTACTTCGAAAAACTACCTTTGTTTGTGAACACTATTGCCACGCTCCTGGTAGGGATAGAGGATAGATTAAGGGCTTTTCTAAAAGCTCTCTTAATTATCAACCGGTGCAATTTATTTGACCCACCTACGTCGAATACTTTAGCTGCTGGAGCGTTTAGAAGGTTGAAACAAAAATGTGATTTTCTCAAAAAACTAGATTTGTTTGTGAACACTATCGCCACGCTCCTGGTAGGGATAGAGGATAGATTGAGGGCTTTTCTAAAAGCTCTTTTAATTATATAACCAGTGCAATTTATTAGATCCACCTACGTCGAATACTTTAGCCGCTAGAGCGTTTACAATGTTGAAACAAAAATGTGATTTTCTCAAAAAACTAGATTTGTTTGTGAACACTATTGCCACGCTCCTGGTAGGGATAGAGGATAGATTGAGGGCTTTTCTAAAAGCTCTTTTAATTATCTAACCGGTGCAATTTATTTGACCCACCTACTTCGAAAAACTACCTTTGTTTGTGAACACTATTGCCACGCTCCTGGTAGGGATAGAGGATAGATTAAGGGCTTTTCTAAAAGCTCTCTTAATTATCAACCGGTGCAATTTATTTGACCCACCTACGTCGAATACTTTAGCTGCTGGAGCGTTTAGAAGGTTGAAACAAAAATGTGATTTTCTCAAAAAACTAGATTTGTTTGTGAACACTATTGCCACGCTCCTGGTAGGGATAGAGGACAGATTAAGGGCTTTTCTAAAAGCTCTTTTAATTATCTAACCGGTGCAATTTATTAGATCCACCTACGTCGAATACTTTAGCCGCTAGAGCGTTTACAATGTTGAAACAAAAATGTGATTTTCTCAAAAAACTAGATTTGTTTGTACACTATTGCCACGCTCCTGGTAGGGATAGAGGATAGATTGAGGGCTTTTCTAAAAGCTCTTTTAATTATATAACCGGTGCAATTTATTAGATCCACCTACGTCGAATACTTTAGCCGCTAGAGCGTTTACAATGTTGAAACA
>NW_024392046.1:0-1150 GCF_016617805.1 Bactrocera tryoni
AAAAAAAACAATGAGAAGGTGCAAATCGAATTTCCTATGATGCTCGATTGGACGGCTAAGTGTACGATTACATGAAGCAACTTTTGTTGCTTATTCTCGGGCGATTCTCTTTTGCTGTTGCCCATTACCTTCACACGAGCAACTTGTGTTGCGCAACTCTGCTCGAGTTTTTTTCTCATTCTCTTTCACTTTACTTTAACCCATTGTCTACTCTTTTGCTTTAACCCATTGTCGCTTCTTTTTCCCTTATAGGTATTTGGGCCACTCTATCACATACATATATTAATCAGCTCTGTCAATTCAGAAATACATTTTATTTATTAAAACAAAGATATATCACCCTTCTTACTATCGTCAAGAATCAATTTGTATGGCTTCATCCATACATTTCACAATATCGTTAATTAATTCGATTTTTTCGTCATACTCCATTTTTTAAAATATTTATATTATATTATGTATATTTGTATACATATTTGCAAATTACTTACCAAAAGATGAAATTAAATTTTTTGAAATATATTCAAAATATTAATTTCAAAAAAATATACGCAAATGCAACTATGTACTACGAAGAAAGAACACGAATGCCGAAAAACGTCGCAGCGAACTGTTACGAATAAGAACACAAAGCGAGTTGCTGAACACGGGAAACTCGGCGCGATTCTCCTCTCCTCGTCGCCCCCTCGCCACTAGGCTAAGAGTTGCCGCAACAAAAGTTGCTTCGTGTGATAAGACTCTAACAGAGCTAAAAAACTTCAAACGGAAAATTCACCATATTCGCTGCCATTTAGCAGATATAAGTAAAAGAAGACTGTTTACATACAGAGGAACGTCCACGAAACAAGAAAAATAGCTTATTTTATGTTCTCTGGCTCAGCTTAGCAGTTAAAAAATCTCCTCCGACCTAGCAGTAGTGAAATCCGCCTATGGTGGTTTGTAAGATTTTGACAATTCACACGGTAGTACGCAATTAAACCTTCTCTATAAGTTCTCTGAAAGCGTGTGAATTGTCAAAATCTAACAACATACGATGGACGGATTTCACCGCTTTTAGCTAGAAGGATATTTTAACTTATATTATTTTATTTTTGATAATAATTTTTTGTCAATGAATTAGACACTTTCACTTTAAATAAATGTACGATAT
>NW_024392047.1:0-1060 GCF_016617805.1 Bactrocera tryoni
TGAGCTACAAAGCTATGAGCTTTCCGATTTATAATGATTTTTTTTCATCAAGTTATAAAATCAGAAAGAACAAGTAAGGAAGTGCTAAGTTCGGTTGTAGTTGAACACTTCATACTTCTTCAACGTCAAGAGATTAAAGCCAGAGACTTCAGCAACTTAATGAGGGTTGTTAGTTATATGGCACTTGGGGCGAGTTTTCAACCGTTTTGATTCATTCTAAGCACAAATATGCACCGTTATATGAAAAACACGCACTATCAATTTGATTAAGATAACTCACATGTTTGCCAATATATGCGCATTAAGGGCGGAGCCTGCTTTAGGAGGCTCAAAAAATCGATTTTTTTTTTATTGCTTAAATCTGTTCCTAATATATCTAAGAATATGTCTGTCAATTTTGGAAAGACAATTCGGATTATTTTCGAAGATGCAGTACTAAAAGCGGTGGGGCGCCGAGCAGGTATACGAGCGTTCGGGCAGCTGCAGCCGCTCTATAGAGCGCGTTTTCTCGAGTTTTCATTTTTGGGATTTTCCAAAATTGGCGGGCAAAATTACAAAAAAAAGTATTCAACCAATCGTATAAAACCAAAGCTTATTAGATTCAGTATCTTATTACCTCCTCTGTGAACCTAAAAAGTTCTTGAAAACAAAATTCTAAATAATTTTTTTAGTAAATTTAAGTTAGGTTTTTTGGTGAAAAAAGCAACTTTTTTTCAAATCTAAAAAAAACTTTGATTTTCGCATTTTTTTCGGGTTTTTTTAGGTTCACATAGAAGAAGGACTAATTAAAATTAATTATCCATTTGATTTTTTTGTTTCAGACAATAATTGCGACCTACATTTTGCCCGCCAATTGGACACTTCAATTGCGCGGTGGTGCACAAAAGTAGATGAAAGTGGGCTGTATTTCGATATTTTAAATTTTAAAAATGTTTTTTTTGTAAGTTTGGAATATGTAATAAAATGATGTAAAAATTTCATTACATTTGCTTGCTTTTTTCTATCCTACAAAAATCACGAAAAAACTGCCTTTTAGGCCTCCTCAAAGCAGGCTCCCCCC
>NW_024392048.1:0-2835 GCF_016617805.1 Bactrocera tryoni
CCGTTGCAGTGACATTAGAATTTTACCTACGTGTTGCTTGTGGATGCTAATGTACACATTTACCACTTCCTCTTCATTATTAGTGGACTATGCATATACATGCATGCACATGCAGCAATAATATATTGTTTTTGGGGCTATTTCACTGAAACTTAGGCCGCTTTGTTGCTGTGGTAATGTAATATACGCGAGTCAATCAGGCGAAGTTCCATCCCCATGGGCTGCAGAAAGTGATTGTCGTCCATTGTAATATATTCGCAAACGAGCTGTTTCCTTTGGATTATGATGCACGAGGGCATTATTGTGTATGAGAGTCGAATATATAATGTCGCACAAACACTACTGTGTATATTAACAGAAATATACATAAGTATGTGTATATGTAGTACGTAAACGTTTTGCAGCTAAAAATAATAAAAATAAATACAATTGAGACGAATTTAATTAACAGTTGCGCATTTTCAATTACAATAAATATTTTCATATTGCTTTGGTAGAGGTTAAACTAATTGAAGGTGTAATCAATCAGATTACATCAGTAATTTATACTGTATATTTTTTCTTCTTCTACTCATATACAGGAATAATAAATACAGTATAAAAGAAATACAGAAAAAATGTTTTGCATAAATGTATGATCAAGTAAAAGAAGTTCCCAATGCTCACTACTGTTGCAAAGGTACTCATTCAACTGAGCAAACCACATAAATTCTAGGCTGTAAAAACTTTTCGTTGGCTAGATAATTAACAGAATAGTTGTAAAAAAGTGGGGTAAATTAAAACACCGGAAATGAAAGAAAATGTTGTAAAGTAGTTCACTTTATAACGGTATAAGCCTTTTTTTATCTATACCATTTTCAAGTTACCATCGTTATATTTTATCCATTTTTTGTTAACTACCCAGCCAGAGCACTTCTGCATCCTCTTACAACGTTCGGTAACTAAAGGAAAGTAAACTAAAATTATGGTTTATTTTTTGTGGGTTTCTGGTGCTAATTTGTAGCCGGTATTTACTAACTCAATAAAGTACTCATGTGTATATTATTTATACTTGTATAACTGTTGGGATTCCGATCCTCTGGTTAACGTTTTCAATACCTTGGCTTTGATGCTTGCAAGTTATAAGAGTACAAAATTTTCGGTTGCACAGGAACTTAGCGTTTCCTTAGTTTTGAATGTTTTATAAAATTTGTATAAGATTAATTAATGACCTTGCCCATAGCATGCGCCTCTTTAATATAAAAGATAGAAATGTTCGATATATAAGTTCGTCTCGCAGTTTAATTTTCTTTACGACGCTTTTTGCTTTTTTTATAAACAAATCTTTCTACTGTAAATCAGTTATGCCGCTTTCATTTTTCTCCAAACGAAATCTTTTATTTTTATTGGTACCTATTGTGATTATAACGTAACACATACCGTTCTTAAGCGAACCATTAAATGTGTTTCACTTACATCCGAATTCTCCGATTCACACAAGGCTATTTAATATTTTATTAAATTAGTGTCTTTCAAAAGTAACAATACTGCACACGAATAGGCTTACTTTACTTAACTCAATCAATAAACTTGATTTTTTTTGTTAAACCAGATGATTTTCACCAGACCTACACAAAGCAGTGATGGCGTGACAGCCTCAAATAGCTATGTAAGCTGAGTTCGGTTGTTTTTTTTATAACTCAATTAGATTAATCCATTATTTATTTTTCCGTGTTGTTGAGACCACGATGCTTTGTTGATGGTGGCGATTTAACTGAATTAGTGAGCAATATATTTTGTAATGAATGGTGAAATATTATTGCCATAAAGACCAAGGAAATTTTAGTAAAAATTATTGTATTATACAAGTATAGTATATACTTATACATATGTATATGGTATGCGAAATACTTCGTAATGTATGATAAATAGTACAGCCACGGTTGACGAGACTAACGATTTTGACATTTCCGATACCACACACTAATTAATCAAATCATTAGTTCATTAAATAGTTTTTTTATTTATAAATACATAAAAGTATACGAGTTTTTCTTAAGAATAACTAAGCTTCAAACGGCTTTTCATTCGTTTAATAACTGTTTATTCTAGAATAAATATCAGTAATTATTATCTAGCTTTCTAATAAATAATGATTAATGAAAGTAAAACGTCTTGATCTTTTTGCTCATTCTCCTGTGGGGTCCTTAGTACCCCTGAAGTACCATAAAATTTGTTCCTGTATTCATTTCTTATTTTGTTTATAGCAGCTGCAATGGTTGTACGCATTTTTACGAGATAAGCGATTTGTATTTGTTAAGAGATCATACTCGTACCTGCCTTGCTTGTTCGGGATTCCTGGCCTAAAAAAGTACTTATTGATGATTGAAAAAATAATTATATCTTAAAGATGTTACTTTTGAATCCACCTCATATTGTTACGTCAAATATATTTTGCATCCAATTCATATTTTTATGATCAAATTCACTGACACTGCTTTGTCTGTTGTTTAATAATACGAAATTATTGCTTATCAGGATATTGCTTATCATTTTCTTGACGCCAAAGCATCACAACAAATTAGATGCCCTAAAATTATTCTCATTATTCTTTCTACAAAGCTTTTGTATAAAAAATTTTATTTAGCTTCTGTGTACCAACGGCAACCATAAAATTGTTTTTGTAGCTTTTAGTCTTCATTCCGTTTTTATTGTATTTATCAATTTTAGCGCGTCGTCACTTTCCTGTCTTCTTATGCAAATGTGTTGCATACCGAAGGCGTTCTTTTATATTAAGTTATGACGAAAGCTTAATTTGCTTTCCCTTAGCAATACGTAACTGAACGAAGCATACCG
>NW_024392049.1:0-2855 GCF_016617805.1 Bactrocera tryoni
GATAAAATTCTTACGTCAGGGTTTCAATTTAATAAATATCCCTTATGCTCTTGACACTAAAATTGCCGTAGGAGCATAGTCCAATTTTTTATTATTATATGGACTTCTTCTAATTATTTTTCTCTTTCTAATCGTATTTTTTATTTTTTAACTTTTAAATAAAGGGTAATTTAGTTCTAACAAGCCGCAGGCCCTCGCAGGCGATCATGAGAGACACCATATACCTTTAAATTTTGGAAATCAATGACTCAAAATTTTTACTCTAATGATACATGGTAGGAGTTACAGAGTTCAGGACATCGAAGATGTGATAAAAAATTGGTACTGAACAAAAGAAGTATCGATTCGCTTATTGCTTTGGTTACATTTTTTAAACATAGATTTAATGATGTTTTTAATTATTTGAGAAGTTTACCATCTAAAAATTAAATTAATCTCAACTGTGCGCGTAATTCTTCCTGTTGGTACAACCTTTTTATGTTCACGAAGTTTGGCATCTGTTTGTTTTGAAAGTTTTTCCGGCGATTTTTATCATGAAAAGTTGAGCAACCAGGAATTTCGTTTAAACTACATGTTTCCGTTAGAACGCTTTGGCTAGAGATCGTTGAAAAGGTTGCAGAAGTTCACACCCACACCAACTACGATTACGTCAAAAAATTAAAGAAATGTTTCTAGAAAATCGTCGTGTTAGCGTCAGAGATATAGCAGAGGAACTCAACATCTCTTGTGTCGAAGAAGTGTCTCAATGCTAGACTCGTACAAAAGATTTGAATCTTATTTTTGTTTTTTTTTTTTGTTTTCAAAACGAGCTTGGAGAAGAGGTCCCAAAGAGATGTTTGAGAACGTAGCTGGGTGCTATATTTAGTGAATAAACACTATTTTTGGTCACGACGTGTGTTTATAAATAAGAATTTGTTCGAAAGTAATAGGCCCTGCGTCGTTACAGCGCTGCCAGCGCGATTTCCTAGCATTGAAGGCGTCATGGAAGGTTCATTCTCTGAATAGCCATGAGAGCCGTTAAACATCTGGGCAATTAAACGAATACTTAGTCGACGGTCTGAGTTCAAAACTTTGCGCACACGAGTCACATTGTCGGTGTTTGTCGAAGTCGCAGGTCTCCCAGCACGGTCTTCATCAGCGACCTCTTCCCGGCCCTCCAAAAAGGCCTGGTGCCACCGAAACACACCACTTCTTGCTAAAGCAACATCTGGGTAAGCCTGCTTGATCATATCAAACGTCTATGTAGCTCGTCCGTTAGCTGGGAACGCCTTCTACCAAATCCAGTCGGTGCGCGCACGCTTCGAAGTATAGTCGCGGCGGAAGAAAATCAGTCCTATTATTTTCCGGACAAACTCTGTAAGACGTCGAAACTGTCCAACAATCTAGCGAGAGAAAAGTTCTGCGTAAGACTTCTGCTCCTCTGCGCATTGACAACGGCGAATACCGCATTCGACGGAGCGATGAGCTGTTGGGTATATACGATGACATACATAGTTTAGCGAATTAAGAGACAGTGGCTATGCTGGCTAAGTCAAGTCGTCCGAATAGTTAAAACACTCCAGCTTTGCGAGTATTCAACGCAGTTCTCGCCGGGGTGAAGTAGAGGAAGAAGAGGTGGAGACTGACCTGGCTACACTCCAATTGGTGCGAAAAGGAAAAACGGGCTATAACTGCGTAGGCGGTGTCTACGCGATTGAAGAAGAAGAAGAAGAAGAATGAAATACGTGAAATTGTTGTTTTTATTGTAAGTCCGGTTAAAATTTGATCAGATGGTCTATGGATTACAAAAGCAACTTTCGTCATTTTTATCTGCCTTCGTTTTGGCACCTCTAACTTTATAGAGATTGCAAAGCAAAAGGTTAAATCAGTTATGATGTATCCATAAATTCTCTCTTACACTGAATTCAATTAAATAACTTTGTTTTTTCTTACACATATAAATTGTATGAGAACAAGAGAGCAGTGCTTAAAATTAATAAGCAGCGAAATGGTGAATAGAGGAAGGAAAGCTTGGTATTTTGTTATTTTTTTGTAAACTCGGTTATAATCGCGTAAGCGGTGTCTACGCTAATGAAGAAGAAGAATTTTGGTATTTTGGGATTCCCTGGGGAACATTTGTGGCTGCACCTTGAATTAAGGGGTTATACGCAGTTAGAATTTTCAAATTTTTTTTTCCATTTTCGGATTATACATATATTTGAGTATATTCTCTGAAAATTTGAAGTCAATCCGATAAATACTTTCGGAGATATACCTGAATTTGTATGGCCACGTCACAAAATTTACCTACATAGTATGTGTAAACTACTTCTGAAACTTTAAACGCGTTTATCTCAAAACTGTCAATTCAGAGTCGGTGAGCAAGATTTCTCAGAGATGGCTTAACTAATCGGGCTGAAACTTTAACACAATATTTTTAGGATACATTCTGTAGGTATTGAACGAAGGAATAAGATGTAAAAATTTTTTTACTATTTTTTTTTTTTTTTGACAATTTACAGCTAAAATTTTCATCGAAAACGAAATTTTTTTAAATTGCCGCCATTTTGTTAAAAATTAAAATTTTGTTTATTCCTACGTTCAGTACCTGCATTTATCTATCCTTTAAAAGAATTCACCTTTTTTTATTTCAGATAATCCAAACCGAGGAAATCGTGCTCACCGCCGACCGCCTTGTTTTGGAGGACGTTCGGGACATCATCTGCAGAGGTGGTGCACATCAATATTTTGACACGAGTAATATACAATTATATTCTTCAAAGTGTGCTCTTTCAGAATTACTATCACTTGTACTTAATAAATAAAAGCTGTGTCCACTAAAAATCGTAAAAAAACGTTATTTTGAGCAACTGCGT
>NW_024392050.1:0-2738 GCF_016617805.1 Bactrocera tryoni
ATAGCGACAGTGTATTTGGAACAATTTCACAACCTTATATTAAGGTGTAGAATCGATTTTTTGGTACATACACATTAAGCAATCGATATCAAGATGCGTAAAAATATGAACTTTACATATTTCTGTTAATTAGCCGTTTTGATGTTATTGGAGTTGTCATGGAGTTGTCGTATAGCCATAACGACAGTGTATTTGGAGCAATTTCACAATCTTATATTAAGGTGTAGAATCGATTTTTTGGTACATACACATTAAGCAATCGATATCAAGTTGCGTAAAATATGAACTTTACATTGTTATACTAATTAGCCGTTTTATGTTATTGGAGTTGTCATAGAGTTGTCCTATAGCAATAGCGACAATGTATTTTGAGCAATTTCACAATCTTATATTAAAGTGTAGAATCGATTTTTTAGTACATAAACATTAAGCAATCGATATCAAGTTGCGTAAAAATATGAACTTTACATATTTATGATATTAAGCCGTTTTGATGTTATTGGAGTTGTCATAGAGTTGTCCTATAGCAATAGCGACAGTGTATTTGGAACAATTTCACAATCTTAAATTAAGGTGTAGAATCGATTTTTTAGTACATACACATTATGCAATCGATATCAAGATGCGTAAAAATATGAACTTTACATATTTCTGTTAATTAGCCGTTTTGATGTTATTGGAGTTGTCATGGAGTTGTCGTATAGCCATAACGACAGTGTCTTTGGAGCAATTTCACAATCTTAAGTTACGGTGTAGAATCGATTTTTTGATACATACACATTAAGCAATCGATATCAAGTTGCGTAAAAATATGAACTTTACATATTTATGCTAATTACCCGTTTTGATGTTATTGGAGTGTTCATAGAGTTGTCCTATAGCCATTGCGACAGTGTATTAGGAGCAATTTCATAATCTTATATTAAGGTGTGGAATTGATTTTTTGGTACATACACATGATGCAATCGATATCAGGTAGCGTAAAATAATGAACTTTACATATTTATGCTAACTAGCCGTTTTGATGTTATTGGAGTTGTCATAGAGTTGTCGTATAGCCATAGCGACAGAGTATTTGGAGCAATTTCACAATCTTAAATTAAGTTGTAGAATTGATTTTTTGGTACATACACATTATGCAATCGATATCAGGTTGCATAAAAATATGAACTTTACATATTTATGCTATTTAGCCGTTTTGATGTTATTGGAGCTTTCATAGAGTTATCGCATATCCATAACGACAGTGTATTTGAATCAATTTCACAATCTTTTATTAAGGTGTAGAACCGATTTTTTAGTACATACACATTAAGCAATCGATATCAAGTTGCGTAAAAATATGAACTTTACATATTTTTGCTAATTACCCGTTTTGATGTTATTGGAGTTGTCATAGAGTTGTCCTATAGCAATAGCGACAGTGTATTTGGAACAATTTAACAATCCTAAATTAAGGTGTAGAATTGATTTTTTGGTACATACACATTATGCAATCTTTATCAAGTTGCGTAAAAATATGAACTTTACATATTTCTGTTAATTAGCCGTTTTGATGTTATTGGAGTTGTCATGGAGTTGTCGTATAGCCATAGCGACAGTGTATTTGGAGCAATTTCACAATCTTATATTAAGGTGTAGAATCGATTTTTTAGTACATACACATTAAGCAATCGATATCAAGTTGCGTAAAAATATGAACTTTACATATTTATGCTAACTAGCCGTTTTGATGTTATTGGAGTTGTCATAGAGTTGTCCTATAGCAATAGCGACAGTGTATTTGGAACAATTTAACAATCCTAAATTAAGGTGTAGAATTGATTTTTTGGTACATACACATTATGCAATCTTTATCAAGTTGCGTAAAAATATGAACTTTACATATTTCTGTTAATTAGCCGTTTTGATGTTATTGGAGTTGTCATGGAGTTGTCGTATAGCCATAGCGACAGTGTATTTGGAGCAATTTCACAATCTTATATTAAGGTGTAGAATCGATTTTTTAGTACATACACATTAAGCAATCGATATAAAGTTGCGTAAAAATATGAACTTTACATATTTTTGCTAACTAGCCGTTTTGATGTTATTGGAGTTGTCATAGAGTTGTCCTATAGCAATAGCGACAGTGTATTTGGAACAATTTAACAATCCTAAATTAAGGTGTAGAATTGATTTTTTGGTACATACACATTATGCAATCGATATCAAGTTGCGTAAAAATATGAACTTTACATATTTATGCTAATTACCCTTTTTGAAGTTATGGGAGTTGTCATAGAGTTGTCCTATAGCAATAGCGACAGTGTATTTGGAGCACTTTCACAATCTTATATTAAGGTGTAGAATCGATTTTTTGATACATACACAATATGCAATCGATATCAAGTTGCGTAAAAATATGAACTTTACATATTTTTGCTAACTAGCCGTTTTGATGTTATTGGAGTTGTCATAGAGTTGTCCTATAGCAATAGCGACAGTGTATTTGGAACAATTTAACAATCCTAAATTAAGGTGTAGAATCGATTTTTTGATACATACACATTAAGCAATCGATACCAAGTTGCGTAAAAATAAGAACTTTACATATTTATGCGACTGTGTATTTGGAGCATTTTCACAATCTTATATTAAGGTGTAGAATCGATTTTTTGATACATTCACAATATGCAAACAATATGAACTTTACATATTTTTCCTAATTACCCGTTTTGATGCTATTGGAGTTGTCA
>NW_024392051.1:0-2669 GCF_016617805.1 Bactrocera tryoni
TTGTTCCCAAATACACAGTCGCTATTGCTATAGAACAACTCTGTAACAACTCCAATAACATCAAAACGGCTAATTTGCATAAATATGTAAAGTTCATATTTTTACGCATCTTGATATCGATTGCATAATATGTATGTACCAAAAAATCGATTGTACACCTTAATTTAAGATTGCAAAGTTGTTCCAAATACACTGTCGCTATTGCTATAGGGCAACTCTATGACAACTCCAATAACATCAAATCGGCTAATTGGCATAAATATGTAAAGTTCATATTTTTACGCATCTTGATATCGATTGCATAATATGTATGTACCAAAAAATCGATTGTACACCTTAATTTAAGATTGCAAAGTTGTTCCAAATACACTGTCGCTATTGCTATAGGGCAACTCTATGACAACTCCAATAACATCAAATCGGCTAATTGGCAGAAATATGTAAAATTCATATTTTTACGCATCTTGATATCGATTGCATAATATGTATGTATCAAAAAATCGATTGTACATCTTAATTTAAGATTGCAAAGTTGTTCCAAATACACTGTCGCTATTGCTATAGAACAACTCTATGACAACTCCAATAACATCAAAACGGCTAATTTGCATAAATATGTAAAGTTCATATTTTTACGCAACTTGATATCGATTGCTTAATGTGTATGTATCAAAAAATCGATTGTACATCTTAATTTAAGATTGCAAAGTTGTTCCAAATACACTGTCGCTATTGCTATAGGACAACTCTATGACAACTCCAATAACATCAAAACGGCTAATTTGCATAAATATGTAAAGTTCATATTTTTACGCAACTTGATATCGATTGCTTAATGTGTATGTATCAAAAAATCGATTGTACATCTTAATTTAAGATTGCAAAGTTGTTCCAAATACACTGTCGCTATTGCTATAGAACAACTCTATGACAACTCCAATAACATCAAAACGGCTAATTTGCATAAATATGTAAAGTTCATATTTTTACGCAACTTGATATCGATTGCTTAATGTGTATGTATCAAAAAATCGATTGTACATCTTAATTTAAGATTGCAAAGTTGTTTCAAATACACTGTCGCTATTGCTATAGGACAACTCTATGACAACTCCAATAACATCAAAACGGCTAATTTGCATATATATGTAAAGTTCATATTTTTACGCATCTTGATATCGATTGCATAATATGTATGTACCAAAAAATCAATTTTACATCTTAATTTAAGATTGCAAAGTTGTTCCAAATACACTGTCGCTATTGCTATAGAACAACTCTATGACAACTCCAATAACATCAAAACGGCTAATTAGCATAAATATGTAAAGTTCATATTTTTACGCATCTTGATATCGATTGCATAATGTGTATGTATGTACTAAAAAATCAATTATACACCTTAATTTAGGATTGTTAAGTTGCTCCAAATACATTGTCGCTATTGCTTTAGGACAACTCTATGACAACTCCAATAACATCAAAACGGCTAATTTGCATAAATATGTATGTAAAGTTCATATTTTTACGCATCTTGATATCGATTGCATAATATGTATGTACCAAAAAATCAATTTTACATCTTAATTTAAGATTGTAAAATTGTTCCAAATACACTGTCGCTATTGCTATAGAACAACTCTATGACAACTCCAATAACATCAAAACGGCTAATTTGCATAAATATGTAAAGTTCATATTTTTACGCATCTTGATATCGATTGCATAATATGTATGTACCAAAAAATCAATTTAACATCTTAATTTAAGATTGTAAAATTGTTCCAAATACACTGTCGCTATTGCTATAGAACAACTCTATGACAACTCCAATAACATCAAAACGGCTAATTTGCATAAATATGTAAAGTTCATATTTTTACGCATCTTGATATCGATTGCATAATGTGTATGTATCAAAAAATCGATTCTACACCTTAATATAAGCTTGTGACGTTGTTCCAAATACACTGTCGCTATTGCTATAGAACAACTCTATGACAACTCCAATTACAATCAAAACGGCTAATGTGCCTAAATATGTAAAGTTCATATTTTTACGCTACCTGATATCGATTGCATAATATGTATGTACCAAAAAATCAATTTTACATCTTAATTTAAGATTGTAAAATTGTTCCAAATACACTGTCGCTATTGCTTTAGAACAACTCTATGACAACTCCAATAACATCAAAACGGCTAATTTGCATAAATATGTAAAGTTCATATTTTTACGCATCTTGATATCGATTGCATAATATGTATGTACCAAAAAATCAATTTAACATCTTAATTTAAGATTGTAAAATTGTTCCAAATACACTGTCGCTATTGCTTTAGAACAACTCTATGACAACTCCAATAACATCAAAACGGCTAATTTGCATAAATATGTAAAGTTCATATTTTTACGCATCTTGATATCGATTGCATAATATGTATGTACCAAAAAATCAATTTTACATCTTAATTTAAGATTGTAAAATTGTTCCAAATACACTGTCGCTATTGCTTTAGGACAACTCTATGACAACTCCAATAACATCAAAACGGCTAATTTGCATAAATATGTAAAGTTCATATTTTTACGCATCTTGATATCGATTGCATAATATGTATGTACCAAAAAATCAATTTTACACCTTAATTTAAGATTGTAAAATTGT
>NW_024392052.1:0-1512 GCF_016617805.1 Bactrocera tryoni
TACGTGCATTAATTGATTCGTTCGGAAAAATCAGTGATGGGTTACTGTTATTCTCGGCAGTTTTATAACAAAGTTTTTATGTTCCAATACTTGCGAAATTTATGAATTAGAAGAAAGTAAGAATGATTTCTTTCTTGAATCTGGGTTTAACGCCACTGTTTCTCAATTTAATCAATGTGGCAGATTGAGAGTGGAGACACATTGTATTTGATGGTATATAAGGATATACATATGTACATATGTAAGTAAGTTGCAAAAAATAATAGAACAGTCGAATTTTTTCTATGGGTATCTTTAAGATAACGGGGTTTTCATTAAGAACGCCACAATAGTTTTTTTTTTAATAAAAACTCTTTATTTCTGTAAAAGCACATGTGTGGAACTCGATTTTTTTTACATGGCCACCACGGTCACGCTTGTAGAAGTCCAGACTTTGAACCCAATTTCCGATGGGTTTCAAGCGTAAATCGCCCGATACTGCTGCAATTTGACGTTCGATATTCGTACGAAGTTCATCAATTGTCGCTGACTTTTTGGCATAGACCATAGAATTGACGTAGCCTCGCAGGAAATAGTCTAACAGCGTCAAATCGCACGACCATGGCGGCCAATTGACTGGGCCATTTCGTGAGATAACACGTTCACTAAACTTGGTTTTCAATAAATCGATTGTGGAATTCTTTGTGTGGCTTGTGGCGCCGTCCAGTTGGAACCACATATTGTTCAAGGCCATATCATCCAAATTGGGACAAAAATATTCGGTTGTCATTGAGTGGTAGCGATTTCTATTGACAATAACGTGCCGATCTTGATCATCACGGAAGTACGGCCCAATGACTCATCCGGTTCATAAACTGCACCAAACCGTAATTTTTTCGGGATTTAATGGTCAATTGTCGTCAATTTTACCTTGTAAGGATGTAGGCCAAGATTTTTTCACAAAATTCACCACAACGACTTGCCCAACTTTTGAGAACGACGTGTGAGAGAGTGATTTGGATCTTCCTCTATTGATGCGCTAGTGGCAGCAATATTTTCGACACTACGGACACTTCTTTATCTCACTGGCGCGGGAACATTTTGTATTGTGCCTGAGGATTAAAATTTTTCCACTAGACGCTCAATTGTAGATCTGACAGTACGATTATGACGATCATAAATTGGACGTGGCGCTCATAAAGTTGAGGCTACTGACTCCGAATTTCAGTAGTAAATTTTAATAATTTTGACTCGTTGTTGGATCGTATATCTTTCCATTATAAAATGATCAACCTTACTGAAGAGAAATGTCGAAAGAGGGGGCAAAATATGGTGTCGTTTCCTGTCCCTATCGGTCTACTTTTGCATACTTGAAACAAACTCGTTGTTCGACTTTTTCATGCTAAAAATCGAAAAACGAACTTTTCGTGTTGTAAAGAAAAATTTGCTAAAAGCATAATAATTGATATAAGGAGATTCATTTTGAAATAATTTATTGTAGATTTGGTTCGCACCTGCATTTTATATGGATGG
>NW_024392053.1:0-2274 GCF_016617805.1 Bactrocera tryoni
TTGTCGAGTTAGTAGAAAGAGTGGAAATGTCCAGGTGTAAGAGCTGTGAAATCGGAGGGATCTTGCGAGAGTGGTGATATAGGTCTTGAATTTAATACGGCTTCGATACGAGTGAGTAGTGTAGTAAACTCCTCATAATTAAATTTATGATTCCCAGCCGTTTTCTTTAAATGGGACTTAAAGCTTTTGACTGCTGATTCCCAAAGTCCGTCCATGTGTGGAGAACATGGAGGTATAAACTGCCAATCGATCCCTTGAGGTGCATATTTTTCTAACAATTTCGGGGGGATACTTCTTTCATGAAGTTTGCGAATTCTTTCTTTTCTCGGTGGCTCTCTTTGAGCTCCGATAAAGTTTTTCCCATTGTCGCTCATAATCTTTGAGGGAAATCCGCGTCGTCCGACAAAGCGTGCGAATGCTGCGAGGAAAGCCGCAGTTGACAGATCTGAACAAAGCTCGAGGTGTACTGCCTTTGTCGCAAAACATACAAAAATAGCCACATACCCTTTTCTAAATGTAGATGATCTTAACATTGAGGCCTTAATCTGGAAAGGTCCAGCAAAATCAATCCCAGTAATAGTAAAAGGTAGAGCATAATTGCAGCGTTCAGGTCGTAAAGCTGCTTTGATCTGCGTGCGCATTTTATGTTTGTAATAGTTTTGTTCACATAACGGTTGTTTGTAAGTCCTAAAACTAAAAGAGTCAGATATAGGGTTATATATACCAAAGTGATCAGGGCGACGAGTAGAGTCGAAATCCGTCCGTCTGTCTGTCCGTCCGTCCGTCCGTCTGTCCGTCCGTCCGTGCAAGCTGTAACTTGAGTAAAAATTGAGATATCATGATGAAACTTGGTACACGTATTCCTTGGCTCTATAAGAAGGTTAAGTTCGAAGATGGGCAAAATCAGCCCACTGCCACGCCCACAAAATGGCGGAAACCGAAAACCTATAAAGTGTCATAACTAAGCCATAAATAAAGATATTAAAGTGAAATTTGGCAACAAAGGATCGCATTAGGGAGGGGCATATTTGGGACGCAATTGTTTTGGAAAAGTGGGCGTGGCCCCGCCCCCTACTAAGTTTTTTGTACATATCTCGGAAACTACTATAGCTATGTCAACCAAAGTCTACAGAGTCGTTTCCTTCAGGCATTTCCATGTACAGTTCAAAAATGGAAGAAATCGGATAATAGCCACGCCCACCTCCCATACAAAGGTTATGTTCAAAATCACTAAAAGTGCGATAACCGACACAAACAAAAACGTCAGAAACACTAAATTTTGATGGAAGAAGTGGCAGAAGGAAGCTGCACCCAGGCTTTTTTTAAAAATTGAAATGGAAGCGTGGCGCCGCCCACTTATGGACCAAGAACCATATCTCAGGAGCTACTAGACCGATTTCAAATGAAATTCGGTATATAACATCTTCTTAACACCCTGATGACATGTACGAAATATGGGTGAAATCGGTTCGCAACCACGCCTTCTTCCAATATAAAGCTATTTTGAATTCCATCTGATGCGTTCTCTGTATAATACGAGTATAAACATTAGGAACCAATGATGATAGCGGAATAAAACTTTACAAGAATACGGTATTTGAAAAATATGTAAATGACGTATTATGAAATCTCGATTATCACTTTACCATGCGAGAGTATAAAATGTTCGGTGACACCCGAACTTAGCCCTTCCTTACTTGTTTTCTTGTTTTTCTACTACGTTTGAAATGCAAACCGGCACTAGTAGTCTTTGAAAAAAATCGAAGCAGGCTAAGGCAGAGATTGTAAAGTATAGAGTAGGTTCAGGTTCGATATCGAACATTTGTTAGATACAAAGTAAGGAATTCGCCGCATTTGTCTGCGTCGATATGTATGCAAGCTCATACGTATGCATACATATTTACGCTAGAGTGTTGGCGAAGCTGTTACAGCGGCAAGGGAAGCGGTCAATAGGCGGCCATTCGTTTATTTTTTTCGGCACAGCTTGGATTTTCTATTATCACGCAAGTGCTGAACCAATGAGCGCGACAGATATTAGAACACACACGTTCTTAGGGACACAGGTATTAAGGCAGCTGCACAACTACATAACTGTGTCCCTAAGAACGTTTGTATTTTAATATTTGACAGATGTCGCTTGCAGTCTGTCGTGCTCAATGTGTTCAGCACTTGACTCTTTGACAGCAAACGCAAGTTCTCGGCCATTGGTTGACCGTGACAACGGAGATGCGAAAGAAGCGTGCGAAACTTGTTATTATGAATGTATGTACATAT